>NW_005843267.1:171035-177421 GCF_000455745.1 Alligator sinensis | reverse complement strand
TCCCCCCGGCCTGATGTCACCCTGCAAACAATAACCTCCAACCCCAGTCCAGGCAGCTGCTCCAACCCCTCCTGCCCATCAGCTGCCCCCCCTCCCCCAGCTCCCCCCTCCCACACTGTAATAATAAACAATAATAGGCAACATTTTTATTTTAATGAAGAACAACCAGTGCTAATTGTTGGCAGCATCAAATTTGTGGCCCCAGCATCGAGACAATATGATTAACATCTACCTGGTCATTCGGAATATCTCCAACCACTGTTGATTGTTCTAAGTGATCAGTACAATTTTCTCCTGCCAGTCCAAGCTGCTTGCATGGGCCCAGATCCTGTGGTTGCTGCTCCTAAGGATGATCCACAGAGCCCTATCAGCTTCTACTTATGTGCATGCTTCTTGGATATCCCACTCCATTGCACATCTAAGTTCCCTTTTTCATGAGGTTCATCTACATGCAGGCATCTCATCACAAGCATTGAGAAGCATGATCATAACATTAGCTGTGCCTCTGTTTTATGCAGTAGTCCAAGGCAGGCAGCAGGGTACTTCACAACAATTTCTCCTTGTCCTCCTCCTCCTCCTCCTCACCCAGATGCTCCATTTCAGCATCTTCATTCAGTTCTTCACCATTCTCCATGTCCCTGTCCTCACGCATTTCCTCCTAAATCTCCATTTGGTCCTCCTCACTCATCCCATCTGGCTTCCACAAAGCAAGGATCACAGCACCACCACCAAGCAAGTGGAGTGGGGGTCTGGGGCTCTTCATAGGGAGCTGCATTCAATCAATTAGCATTGCAAGTGGCCTTCTATCTACATGTCAATGAGTACCCCAGTGCACTGGATGTTGGCACAGCAGAGCCTTTTCCCTTTACTATATTTGGTGGGTGTGGGGAAGGTGATGTACCATGTGCCCCTCCACTTTGAACTCAAACGTGGAGTTTAGTAGGATGATCAATGGCACCCTGGCTTCATGATAATTGCTTTCACTAGATCAATGAATAGCCAGACCCTAGAACAATCTACCCAGAAAATGGTACATAGTTGTCAGGTGTGCCTCCTCATTCTCGGGTTACTGATCTCATCTGAAAAAGACCCAATCTGCAATAATTCTCCTGGCTTCAAACCAACGTCTCCCCACAAAAAAAGCAGTTGCCTTGTCAGGCAGAGAATATAAAATTAAAAGTGATGTTTGGGATGCATAGGATCTAATCTTTTCAAAACTTGTGCTCTTACTGTATCCTACTAAGCATACTGTAAAAAAAGAATATACCCAAGGAGAAAAGGGTAAAGTTCTGAGTGATCAAGTCTTCGGTGAAGACAACTGTCATCAAGCTAAGCTTCAAAAAAGTTTTATTTCTGAAAAACTCAGTGGTATTGTAAAGACCCAAAAAGCAGGACATTCAAGCAATGAAAGGACAGGCAAAAATTGCACAAGTGAAAGCAAAGACAGTTCCTCCATCAGAGAGACAGTTCTGCCATATTGGTCTTGTGTTAACGAAAGAACAGACAAAGCCTTGAGAAGCTTCGGTAAAGAATGCTCATGTTTACAAATGTGTCCAAATGAGCCAGTATCAGGTGAATACTTTTGCAAGGAAAGCAAAGACAGTCCTACTTCTGTATTTGCAGCAAGAGCAAACCTGGCTCTGCAATCAGAAAATAGGGACCAAGAGAAATGTTCATGATTTCAACCAAATGAACACATGCCAGCTTAAGAAGGAATTGCATGCAAAGACACAACTTTCTTCTATGATATTGACCATTGTGGTGGAAGTTTCTGATATTCTTCATATTCTAGGTTTAGAAGCATCAGCTGCTGATTTATATTTAATATTTGAGGAAGGATGTGTGTTAAGTGCAGTGTAGTCAGGGCCGGATTTACACCTCACGCGCCCCTAGGCACACAATATTCAGTGCCACTTATCTACTCAGACTTCTTTTTTTCCAGGTAGTACAAAAAAAAGGTTTAAAAATGTATTGTGGTATATGGCAGCATTTCCCAACCTTTTCAGTCCCATGGCATACTTATACAGCCTTTTCCATCGCACAGGACACAGATCAAATGCAGACCAGGGAAGGCAGGGGGTGGTGAGTGGCCAGATGCAGCCAGGGCACAGTGGTGGTGCAGGGAAGCACTGGCAACACTAGAATGCTGGCACCCCTGGTACATTGGCACTCCTAGGCGCGTGCCTACTTCACCTTACGGGTAATCCAGCCCTGGGTGTATTTGCTAGAAATGGACATTTTTCCTATAAATTTAAAGGAAATGACGTTGCGGTCAGGTGGCAAAAGAAATTCAGAAGACTGCCGTACTACAGTAGTGTTTTTAGGCATTCAAATTTGCCATGGGATTGTAGTTGGACCAATCAGAATGTCTCTGTATTAGTTCCCACGATATCTGTGTTTTGTTTTCTGGGGATGTGGAAGACAAGGGAAATGAAAGTTGCCATGCCAACCTGAGGAAATATGCACCTTTGACAATGTGTATTTTAGAATATTTAGTAGAAACATCATATTGTGAAAAGGGTATGCAGAAAATATTTAAACTTGTGATGTGGAAGAAGAGTGAGGACTTTTTTTTTCCAATTGGAATTTGAAGGTGAGATAGAAATCCTATCAGAAGGGCATGAGGCACAATCAACACAACGAGGAATGTGTATCCATATGAATATGGCAAAATTTGAAGGAAAGTGAAGATTGTTCCTCTGAGAAGAAATCTTGCAAAAAGAAAGATAAAACAGGATTTTTCAGTAAGACAGTGGCCTGACTTAAAAGATTACAGTAACCTGCACAGTTGCCCTGAGAGCCATAGCAAAAGTCCCTGGCATGCAAGCTAGTTCTGCCCACAGAAGACACTTCCCTCACAATAGCCAAGGTTTGAAACAGGGGTGTGTGCTGGACCCGGCTGTCTCAATAGCTACCATATTAACACCTCTCAAAAGGGTGTCTATTTGGTGGGACTGTGAGGCTAGGGGAAGACAGGCACAGACACAAGTGGGTGTGATCTTCATTGGGATATTATGGGACTTTATTGAGCCATCTGAATGGACAATGGGGGCCTATGTGGGCCACACGAAAGCCCATTACCATGCCTTTGTTGGTAAAGGGGGTCCTTGATCACATTGCCAGGTCTGAGACACAGTTGACGCCTTCACAATTATGAATATGTGGAATTTTCAAAATGGTTCATTCAAGACGTGTATATAACCACCCCACAAAGCTTGCCAGTGACCTTTCAGGACTCAGTTGCTGTTAGAGCAACGTCTTAGCCACAAACAGCTTCCTGATGTCTGAGAAAACCAAGTCCAGCAGTATCCAGGCAATGGAGCAGGAGGCTGATACCTCCATCAACTGGGACCCAAACTGGACCCAGGAAGAACTGAAGGACTTAATTGATATTTAGTCAGAGGAAAAGATCATACAGCAGCTTGAAAGTAGGAGGAATAAGCTGGAGTGTGCCACCATTGCTAAAGAAATGAAGGTGCAAGGGACTGGACCCAGTGCCAGAGCAAGATCAAGGCCCTGAGATGTGCATTTCATTGCACCAAGGATGAGAACTCTCATGCTAGGGCAGGGTGCACAATTGCTCTTTTCTATGACCAGCTGTCCTTCATTCGCTCCAAGGATGCGGGCGAGGCTTCCTGTCTCTAGTTATTCAGGACTGGCATTGTCCTGGGAACACTGATGGAAGGAGCTTCTGAGTGTCCTGAGTGGGAAACCGTGACCATGTCAGAGCAGTGGGGAGGCTGTTCCATGGTCCTGGATGAGAGGGATGTCCAAGAGGAGGTGAGTCTGATCACAACCCCAATGTCCCCTCTGATTCCACAGACTAGCATAGATGATGAGGAGGAGGAGGAAGAGGAGAAGGAGGAGGAAACTGCTTCAGATGCAGTTTCTGTTCCCGAGACCCAAAGAACAGTTTCTTTTTCCGAGATGCAAAAGGACGCGTGACTGTGGACTTGCAAGTATCATGGAATGGGCATTATATGTGGGCCACTGGCAGGCACTGTTTGGGTGCATGTGAGTTGGATGTGTAGTGGGGTTTAGTGTATGTAGTGCTGGAGGTGGGTCACCATGCTCTTTTGGGGGTGGGTGAAGGGTATTTCAGCACACCATGAACTCACTGATTTCCTTTAACTGTTTTCAGCTACCATGGACAATGCCAGCGGGGGACATGTCACCGAACCAGGGACTTGTAAGTTTTGAGGAATATGAATTGTTTCCATGTGCTCTACTCTTGCAGGCACTGTTTCAGTGCCTGCAGGCAGTTCCTTCATGGGAGTGAGGGGAGCTGGAAGTGGGTCACTGTCCTCTTGAACACTTGGTGTGTGGGGGAAGGAAATGTGACCAAACCAGGAACACTTTATGTTTTCGTTTTGTTACCAATTACCAAAGCCAATGCCAGCAGGGGATGTGCCTCCAAACCTTGGACCCCAGCTCGCACTGCAGCAGAGAGCTCACATGACTTGTGCTGCTGGCAGTGACAGTCCAGAGAGAGCATGATGGGGGTTTTGGTTGAGGCAGCACAAACCCAAGTGTCAGCCGCAGATAGCTGGCGGGGCAGAGTCTGAAAGGCACTTTGGTCTGATGAGGGCCAGGAGAACCAAAGCATGGACAATACAATTGAATTCTGGAAGCAGCTCCTAGACCACACAGGGAAGTTCCTGGACCTGTCCACACAGTGTCGTGTTGATGTCTGAATGACACAAGACTTGATTAAGGATGTCCTGATGTCATGAACAAGTGCAGCATCCAAACGTGGATACCACCTCAGAAAGAGCACAGTAGCTCTGCTTCACTTGCCTCTGTCCAGGAGATAGCCAGGAGCAGTACAGCTGAGCCTGTTCCCCAAAACACGGTGCAGTCAGCTGAGGGGCACACAAGTGCCAGCATGGCCAGGCGAGTACCACTGCAGTTCAGGGAGCAAGGGGTGGTTCAATGGGGGTCGGGGGCCAAGGGAAAGAAGCCCAAGTAGCCCACTGCTTCCATTACTTGTGTTGATGCTTCTTACACATGCAGTAAAGCTGCATTTTATCCTGTCTCTGTGTCTGGCTCCCTAATTGTGAAGGATGGAAATGCCTGCTTCTGGGTGGGATGGGGGGAAGGGAGGGGAAAAAACCCCCACCAAGCATTCCCTGTCTAGCCTCAGACCCAGTGCAACAGTGGTGTTGAAGGGTGAAAGGGGAATAAACTGTTTACAAAGGCCCTCTCACCTTCTCCTGAGAGGTTCACCTTCCAGGAGAACAAGGAGAGGGAGCTCGACCTGAGAAGTTGCTAATTGTTAATTAAATTGTTAATTTAAAACCTTCCTTGTGGCAGCCAAGGTTCTTTGAGTAGATGTGATATCGTTTCCTAAACCCAGCACACCTTCCTTGTGCAATAGCCAGCACAAAAAGGAAAAAAAAAACCACCCTGTGGCTAGGGCACTGTATTCAGTGGGAGGGGAAGAGTAGGGGCGAAGGTGCTGTTGTCACCCAGTCCAGGGCAAAGGTGGGGCAGTCAGGGGTGGGGTGAGCTGAGATGGTAGCTAGCGGGGGCTACCTGCAATCTCTGCATAGTGCCTTGACACATGTGGGTGACTTGTATGTAGCCCTTGGGACCCCATGGGCCACCCTCCTAGCCATACCCATCAGTACATGGCTCTTTTTTTACCTACAACCCCTTTTGGCACTCCAAACCCCTAGCTGAGCTGCACACAGGGAGGTCTGCCCTCCAGGCTTGTCCCATTTGCCTATTATTTCTTTAGCTGTTATTCATAAATGTTTAGAGATGCCACAAATCTTGTATCTTCACTCACAATGTAGTGCAGACTTCTCTGTGCTGGCTTGGCTACTGGGATAAGTGTAGTTGCTGTGGCATGGAGCTCAGCTGGGACTTTCTTCCAGCTTCTGTGGCTGGTGTGTTGGCCTCTTGACCTTTATGCTGGCACAGCTGCACTGCCCCTGTCCCTGAACCCGCTCATTCAGGGATGTCTCCATGTCACTGCAGATTTAACAATGACTGCAAAGATGGAAGAACCTGAATTCTTACATTTAATTTTAAGTCTTATCTCTTTAATGTTAATGCTTAAATTTAAATTTAACTCTTAAATTTGTAGAAAAAAAGAGAGAGAGAGAGAAGTGTTGTCCCCAACGGACAGTGTGAGTTTGTGCCCGGTGCGCTATTGTTAATGAACACACAGGGGTGGAGGATCCAACTTAATCTTTATTGTTTTTAGTCTGCGCAGAGAGGGGTGCTTGGCAATCGTTTGTAAAGCAAGCACCACCGGTTTTTATCTTTGGGTATCTTTTATATATATGTTTGTAAGTGTATCACTCAGTGATTGGTTACAAGCCACTGACATAAGACGTTTTCTACTGAGCATGTCTCTATACCTATGTTTTAGCCATGTA
>NW_005843267.1:169617-170203 GCF_000455745.1 Alligator sinensis | reverse complement strand
TATGTTACTATCACAGGACTCATCTAGCTGACTAGAACTCCTTCGGTGGCGCCTGTCGGAGGCCTTAGACACCTTTGGTAACCAGACAGTTAACCTGCCAATAGTACAGGGTCCCCCCATGGCATTAGCTGGGATGTACGAATAAGCGGTTTTTCCACAAAGGAGAAACCATCCTAAGGGTAGTATGATATTACCATTATCATAAGACACGTTGGTTTTGTTTGAGCAATTGAAAACCCCTTTTTCTCGGGTTAGGTTTTTACATGCTGTGGTGCAATTTACAAATTGAGCACAACTGGTGTTATTAGGTGAGGCTACGGCCAGCAAATCTATCAAAAAGGTACTAACGGGTTTTTTTTGAGTAATAGGTCCCCACACATAGGCCATATTCCAGAGATTAAGCCCGGAAAGGTTGAAGTTTTTTAGCCAAGTCTGACTTTTGAGCGTTTCTAATGGAGTGGGCACCCCTATGAGGCATGAGGTAAACACATCTTGAACTGACGTTCCACCAGCCAAACAGAAATGAGTTGTGTTCACCACTTCTTTTGCCAAGTAAATCCACACATTTTGGTTTTTCTCAAACTTT
>NW_005843267.1:168298-169476 GCF_000455745.1 Alligator sinensis | reverse complement strand
GACCACTTCTTTCGCCTGAGTAGTTCGGCATGGGAAAGCCTCGGTCCATCCAGTCAAAGTATCTATAAGCACCAACAGGTATTTGTAGTGCCCTTTTCTAGGAACTTCAGAGAAATCTATTTGCCAGCATTCGCCTGCTAATAGTCCTTGCCTTCCTGCTCCCGGTGGAGGTTTGGGGGAAATCTTAGGATTGTTGGCACAGCAGACAGGACACCTTCGCACTATTTGTTCTGCCATTCTCCTCATTCTGGGTCCTACTACAATTCTTTGGAGACCTTGGGTCATGGCATCAGTTCCCAGGTGAGTGCCCTGGTGGTACTCATGGAGTACTTTGTTGAGAATCAGTCTCGGCACCAAGACCCGTCCTTCGGGCAGAACCCACCATCCATTTCGTTGTTCCTTACTTCCCAGTTTCTCTGCGAGTTGGTTTTCCTTTTTAGTATAATTAGGGGGTTCTTTTGGCAGCACCACTTGAGGCACTAGTGCCAGTATTGAAGTCTTCTGAACAGGCTCTCTAGCGGCTCCCTTTGCCGCAGCATCTGCTCGCCGATTTCCCTTTATAACTTTATTGTCTCCCTTTTGATGGGCCCTACAGTGCACCACAGCTACTTCAACTGGTTTCATCACAGCTTCAAGTAACTTTAAAATTTCTGCTCCATATTTTACCGGGCTTTTACTTGATGTCAAGAGTCCTCTCTCTTTCCATATAGCTCCATGTGCATGTAAAATTCCAAAAGCATACTTTGAGTCCGTGTATATTGTGGCTGTCTTTCCCTTTGCCAGGTGAAGAGCTCAGGTCAATGCAATGAGCTCAGCTCTTTGTGCAGACATATTTGGAGGCAAGGCTCCCGCTTCAACGGTGTCCCATAATGTGACCATGGCATATCCTGTTCTTTGGATCCCATTTTCCATAAAGCTGCTTCCATCTGTATATAATTCAAGGTCCGCGTTAAGCAAGGGGGCGTCTTTGGGGTCTGGTCTCCTAGCATATACACTCTCAATGGTCTCAATATAATCGTGCCGTAATTTTTTGTCCTGTTTCACAGGCAGTAATGTAGCCGGGTTGAGAGTACTGGAGGTCTGCAAATTAATGTCTCCCTGGTCCAGGAGAGCAACCTGATATTTTGCCATTCGGCCTGGGGACAGCCAAGTCCCCCCCTTCGCATTCACCACTGCCA
>NW_005843267.1:130532-165116 GCF_000455745.1 Alligator sinensis | reverse complement strand
AAACTTTGGCCAATTTTTCAAAATGCATCCTAAGGGACTGCAGGGTGGAATCTTGGACTGGTTACCTCCCATTATCCAACTACCGGACGGCGACCGCCGCTCAGCCTCAGAACCAAACTGATTAAAGGGAGTTCACGGGACTGCCACCCGATCTCACTCTCCTAGGGCGTCTACACGGTCGGAACTTTTAAAGCCGCCTCTTTTACCCAACCTATCCGTAAATCAAAAGAGACACTCACCAGGCCATTGAGACCTCCCTCGTCCCGTCAGATTAAGTTGGTCCTCCGAGCGTTGCACCGTTGTACCCCTCCACGGCTCCGTCAAACAACCAGGAGACGGTCAGACCTCCGACGAAAAAGGCCGGTGGTGCCTGGCCCTCGCGCCGTCCACAGCCGTTGCCGGAGCCGAGGAGGTGGACCGGGCAAGGTGGTCGATAGAGGCCCATCTGGGTCGCCAAATTGTTGTCCCCAACGGACAGTGTGAGTTTGTGCCCGGTGCGCTATTGTTAATGAACACACAGGGGTGGAGGATCCAACTTAATCTTTATTGTTTTTAGTCTGCGCAGAGAGGGGTGCTTGGCAATCGTTTGTAAAGCAAGCACCACCGGTTTTTATCTTTGGGTATCTTTTATACATATGTTTGTAAGTGTATCACTCAGTGATTGGTTACAAGCCACTGACATAAGACGTTCTCTACTGAGCATGTCTCTATACCTATGTTTTAGCCGTGTAATTCATTTACATACATATATGTTTCATTAACATACTTTTGCCCTGCTCAGGGGTGTGATTTTTAGCATTATAATGAGACCTTTTTTTGAACTTTTTGTTATCTTATAAGTGTCAGGGAGACATTATCCTGCTGGTGTTAGGGAGGCATTTTAGGAATCCTCCGCATCCCACACGCTGTGCTCTGCAAGCATCTCTTAACACACACATACCACACCCCTCCCAGCATCTGTAAGTTGCCTTAAGTATTTAATTAGATATAGTTTGCAAAAGCTAGATATACCATAAAAAGATTATATAAAAAGATTACATCAGAAGGACCCCAAGGGCCACCCTCCTAGCCATACCCATCAGTTTTCTACAACCCCTTTTGTGCTCCTTTACAAAGAAATTTCCCAGGATGGCACTAGCATGTCTGCACCAATTCATACATTTACCAAAGAAAGGAAGTGGGGCAGGTGAAAGGAAAATTTGAAGCTTTCAGGTGTCCTGTTGCCGAGTATCTGACTATGGGGCAACCTTCCTTGGGGAATCCCAGCCAACACGCCAGGGGAAAAACCACAGGTGGATGTTGCAAGTATGTGGGTCTGAAGATGTGGGATCTGTGAGCTGAGGCTTTTGGCACTCTTTTGGTGGGGGTTTTTGGCAGGTTTTTTGGGGTGCTCTTTTTGCACAGGGTTTTGGCATTCTTTGGCAAAACGATTGCCAGGATAGCCCCAGCATGTCTGCACTGATTGATATATTTACCACCGAAAAGAGGGGGAGGGGAGGGAAGGAAAATTTGCAGATTTCAGGTGCCCTGTTGCCATGCATCTGACTGTAGGCCAATCTTCCTTGAGCAATCCCAGCCAGCACAAGGGGAAAAAATGTGGGTGGGCATTGTGAGGATTCCTCTAATTTGTGCATTGGGGAACCCCAAACTTTTAATCTCACATACCCCGTCAAGCCTGGCAACAAGGGGTACCTCTTGAGACTCAGGCCCACCACTTTACATAGGATATTGTGGAAAACATGCTTTTTCTCCCTGCCCTTGCTGCTCTACTCATCCTGCAGCAGAGAAATTAAGCAGATCCCAAAGCAACAAAACCATGCCCCCTCAGAAGGCTTTTGGCACTTTTGGCCTGTGCTATCACAGCTTGGCTGCTGCTGGGGTTTCCACGGAAACTGGCCCCAGCCACATGGACAGGGGCTGCTGGGAAATGGAGTCCACTGCCTGCCAAATCTGGCCTGCCAGCTGGAGTTTGCCTTCCCGTCCTGACCCCACCGGCCATAATGAGAAATTTGTTGGCTCTGTTAGCTACACCTGGTGGTAGCAATTAGTAATTGCTACTTTGAAAAGCCTCAGTTAAATGCACGTGATATAAAGGTGAACTAGGTAGGCTGAGCTGCACCACCCTAGTTCACCTTATATTTAAAACACATACAATGGGGTTAAATTAAGGTGATTTCCACCATTTTAAAAGCATTCTAAAGTCATCTGCATATATTAAATGATGCTTTTAGAATGCTTTAAATGAAGAAAATCATCATGTGTATAGACACCCCTTTGATATTAGATCCCTAAATACACGACTTTGCACTTTGTACTACTAATTTCATCCCATCCATTACTATAAGTTATTACTCCAGTATTCAAGGTCATCTAGTTTTTCCTGTATGATACCCCAGTCTTCATCTGTATCAACTTTTGTGCTAAGACTATTCAGGAAAATAGTTAACAAAATTGGCCCTTGGACTGTTATTTGAAGAACTCCATTTGTAATCTCCTGCAAGACCAATACTTTCCTTTTCAATAAAGTCTATTGTCATTTCCCTTTGGATAATTCTTTACCCACCTTCCAGTTCTTGTGCAATTCCCTCTCTTCTCCAGATAAACTAACATTTTTCCAGGTATCAGATAATTTACTGAAGTCCAGATGTATTTAATTTCATTTTTCAAAATATACTTTGTCTTAATTTAAAAAAAGAAATGGGGTTAACCTTCACCTTGTGGGCCCTACACAGTCTGGACAACACTGCCCATTATGTAGATGGAGACCAGATTGCCTGAATCATTAATGAGTCAACACAATGTCTTCCGTTAGGTTTTCCAGAGGCTCTTGAAATAAATAAAAAAACCTGACATTTCCAGGTCTTTTGATCTCCTGTAAAGGAACAATAAAGCACAATTTTCTTTCATGTCAAATTAGAGACAAATTTGAAATGCTGAAATTTCCTACAAAAGCAAAAAATTAAAATAATATCTAATAATAATGGCCTAAATAATAATATCTAAACAACCTTACCAAAACATTTCTCGTGTGTGGATGAAACTTTGTTTCAATTTTACCATACTGATTCATTTTAATATATTATATTAAACATGGGAGTCAATTACTGTGCATCATGGAAAATGCAGTTCAAAAGAAAACCTGGCACAGTAAATATTATGAAATTCAGAAGCTTAGCTAGACAAATAGAAGTGCTTCAGCATTTCTTTCCCATGAAATGTTTTTTGCAATTTGGAGCAGAAATAATTATTGAAATACCAGCATTGCCCATAGGATAAAGATACCAATATCTGAATGGCCCTGGCAGCTCTGAGGAATGTGGAGTGGTATAGCCCAAGGGCTCAGGGTAGGGCATTGCTCAATGAAGGAAGCATTGAGCCCTTGATTACTGTGGCTGATATTTTTTTTAAATGATCACCACTGGCCTTATAATTCTGACTGGAAAGGACTGAAGTGTTTTCCTTGCCTATAGGCCACTATATAGAGATAGTTTTGGATGGAAACCAAGTTGGGGTCTAAACGTACAGTGTAGCAGGGAGCAAGCAGCCTGAAAGGCTACTTGCAGGTGGCATAGAGAAACTAATGAGGGACTCACCTGACTGGAAGAGGGCTCAGGCTTGAGCTATATAAGCCCAGAGCCTGCACTGATCAGGCTTGCCCTGGTAGCTATGGAATGAGGAGCCCCTGACAATTGGGCAGCAGCAGAATTACTGAATGGACAATGGCTCTGAATGAGGAGCTTTGCAATGCAGAAAACAAAGGAAGGTACCTGGAGCAGAGAAGGGCTTAGTTATACAGGCAGGTGGCCCTGTTTTATGTTAAGCCTGGGGAAGCCTTGAGTGCCTACCAGAGGGGAGGTATTCATTATTAAGTTGTTCTAGCAGTTTAGCCAGACTATTTGTATCACCCAATTATTGTGGGCCCCGAGGCCTATGCAGCTAACTAATAGATCCTATCGTATGGGGACAATGGATGGATAACACAACAAAATACTTGGGACAACTAATGAAAAAACCAGGATAGGAGTGTCATGTGGGTCAAAGGGTCAAAATGTGAAAATAAGTGTGCCTGAGGAGGGCACCAAGTAGAGCCGCCTGTGCTGCACCCACCTCAAAGGCATCCAAGGAGCCGGTGGACGCTGCCCACTGGTGCTCTGCCTGGAGATGTGCATGGACAAGTGAAAGGAAAGTGGCCCCACAGTCTCTGGGCACCTTCCCGGCCAGAGCCTCCTTCCTGGTCAAATACAGGGCCCATTTGGCCATAGCAGTTTACCCTGAAGCCCTGCAAGGGCAGGCAAGGCTTACTTAGAGGGCCAGTAGCCATTGGTTGAAGGAGAAAAAATTATTTGTGGGGGCTGAGTGCATGTGTGGTTGCATGTGTGCACTCCCCTGCCCCACCTCCCCAGCAGGTAAGTGTGTGGGGGGAAGGGGTGAAGAGAGGGAGAAGGGCCACCAAGGGAGGGGGGGCAGATGGAGGCTCCTGTGGTGAGGGAGGGAGTGGGGAAGAGGCAGGGACCAGGGATGAGGTGAATAGGGACCTGGCCAGGCTGGGTCGTAGGACAATTGGAACCTGGGAAGCTTGTCCAGGGGGGCAAGGCTTCTGTTGCAGCGGAGGCCTGGGGGGCATGTGCCCCCTGGATTTGTGCACAGGGCAGAGGTGGCTGCTGCTGCACACTGGGCTCTGTGCCCTGTTGCCACTGGCTCTGGAACAGTGCAATGCTGTGTGCGTCCTGCTGCTGAGCAGGCGGGGAGTGTGGCACAGCCCCGCGGTGGAAAGCACATGGTGTCACGCTGCTCCCAGGGCAGCAGCAGTGGGGTGCAGAGCCCAGCACGCTGTGGCAGCCCGCCTGTTTCCTGCACGCAGATCAGGGAGACACATATATCCGGGCTTCCACCAGGGTGTGCACAGTGGTAGGAGCCCCCCACCCCCATACCGCTGGATGAGCCGCCCAAGTTCTGATCATCCCTCAACCTGCCCCAGCTGGGGACCCATTTGCCCCTGCCCCTGCTCTACTCCTTCCGTCACTACAGGGGCCTGCATCTGCCCCCCCCCCCCCCCACCCCCCCCCCCCTCAAGCCCCTTCCCCTTCACAGACTAGACTGATACTTGCCTGCCAGTGCTGGGCAGTCAGTGATCCACACACTGGACTGCGATCCTGGCTTCATACATGCCTCTCCTCACCCCTGCTGCAGTCACCCAGAGCCTACAGCCAGGCTACCCTACAGCTCTACCTACTGCCCCATGTTTGAGCAGGGCTGAGCTGCATTAGCTCCAGCCTTCCACCACCTATGCCAGTAGCCTGGCAGGGGCTGAGAGTGGGGCTCAGCTGGGGCTGCAAGGGCCTAGAGAGTAGGGAACTGGGAATCCATGAGCCCCAGGGCTGGAAAGGGCTAGGAGTATGATCAGAGGGTCCAGGGACAAGCAGGGCTGAGAGAGTGAGACCCAAGAAGGTCCAAAGACATCGGGAGTACCTGAGTATGGGACCTGGAAGTTCAGGAGTCGGGGACTGATGGACAGTTGGACCAGAAGAGGGTTCAGGAGCCTGGAGAGAGAGGGGCTGTGGGCCAGACCAGGAGCCCCAAGAGGACCAAATATGGGACCACAGGGGTCTGAGGGCCAAAAGGGGCCAAGTTTTTGAACTAAACATCATAGTGGTAACATCTGCGAGGCTAGGGGAGGGAAGGAGCCACATGTTATGCCCTTAAGGCTACTGGTGCCCTACAGGGATGTAGCCAGGCCAAGAGGGACCTATCAGGCCTGAGGACTGGACTGAGGATAGTGGGGGATCAGGAGAGACCCCATGGGGAATTGCTAGGATTAAGCCTCACTTAAGGCCTGTGGGTAGCCTCCATTATCAACGTTTAATAATAAGAGCAGGGTATGGTGAGTGAGCAATCTAGGGAGAGCAGCATTACAATTCAAGCTGGGCAGGAGTGGCAAGGCCTCCAGGGGGTGTCACAGCCACTCTGTGGCCATGAGTCTCATATGCAGGAAATCTGTCTCAGCCAGGTATACAGTGCCTGCCAGTGTTACTTTAGCTGTTGAGAAGGGACAGTTTACAGAAAGCATGCTGTGGTTATGCTCATTGGTGACATGTAGGGGGTGCACGTAGTTAGGTGGTCAGTGGGTGGTTGCCTCCCACCACCCCCTCTCCCCTCACCACTGACACCACTGGCAGTGTCTGCAGGTGGTCAGCGCTCCCTATCCCCCACCCCCTTGCCACCGCCACTGCCACGGCTGCCTGTGGAAGCTCCCCGCTTGCTGTTGCAGCCACCTGCGGGTGGTCGCCATGCCTTCCCAGCCTCTGGAGGCATGCGACATTCATGGTTATGCTGGCTTGTGCCCACTTTGCTTTTAGACCCATTTGCATAGGTCATATTGGTGTCACTGATGGTTTGAGAACTGCATTAGGTGGGGAGTCACATTCTATGTGAGCAAGAAACATGAGCTTTTCTGAAATTTCAGGTATTGATTGTAGGATCCATGCAGCCTCTGAGAGTTCTGCCTGAATTAGCACTGAGAATTAACTCTGTTGGGAAGAGTAATAGTAAAGAAGCAGAGATTGAGGGATAAGAGGGGAGGTTTGTCAAAATATTTAACAGAATTGGTTTCATGTGAAAGAATTTGCTGAGCTCCAAAAACTGCAGCAAGTGAGGGACAGAGGAACAAAGGGTAGTTAAGTTCTGGGCATGTATGAGCACTGTCAGGTCTCAGGAAAACTTTTATTTTCATTGATATTAAAGAAGGTCCCCAGCTGATGGGGGAATGCAAGTCAGTCTGTGGCAGGAGACAGGCAGTCTAGTCAATGGGAAATCAAAGAGAAACAAGCAGATGACTTTTGTAGGGGGAGATCTTTCATCTCATTACTTATGTCTGTGCTGTGGTAATAAAAAGGCATTTCAGTAATCTCAACAGTGCACACTTTAAAGAGATAGGAACAATATGATACTGGCCCTTAGGGGTTTTTAACCTGATGGAACTCTGAATGAGAAATATTCCTGGCTATTTATCTGCCTGGGACAGGAGTGTGCCCATAAGACTTCTTCGTCTGAAGAGCTACAGTGTAGTGGTGTAGAAAAGCTGGGTTATAATACAGTAGGTGCTGTTGTTTTCTGTGACAATCTTGAGCAAGATCACAATAAATTCTGCAGGGAAGGGGAGTATCTTTCACAATGGTACAGCTTTTTAAAGGGCACTCTCTTCCTTTATATTGATCATTACAGTTGAAAGACATGCAACTTTTTCAGTCTACTCATAAGTTACACATCACACTATAAAATGGAAACAGCTTGTGCCTGAGGCACTGGATTTGTAAATGAGATAGATCCCTTTGACTATATCTTGCATTCATTTCTGTAATTGCCTGAGTTGCATGAATATAAGGCAAATATGGAAATTGTGTGAGAGTATATTTGGAGTAGAAGTGGTCTCATGCTCCAGTTGGAGAACAGCAGTTATAGAGCGACTTATCTGACAAACACAAGTAGTGTACCTCAGTGATGGACTTATAAGTGGTGTTATCAGTCCAGAAGGACAAAATAATTTTACAAAAGTTATGAGAGAATAAATTCATAGAAATTCTGTGAGCAGCCTTCTTACAAACAGTAGAATACAGAGGTCTTGCTGAGGACCAGAGACTCCTAAGTGTAACCTGGGAACACCCAAGGGTGTGCCCGTCTTCAGTTGGAAGGGGTAGATGAGCCAGGTGACAGTGCTGTGAGAGGGACACCAGTGATTTGAGTGTGGGTCTCTCTTTCCTCTTTAGAGTCAACTCCATGCCCATGCTCTTAACTATTTACAGTTCATTCAATTATAATATACATATTATTTCCTATTATACAAGATTAGGTAAATATTCTAATAGGTAGCAACAGAAAACTTTCCAAAAATATTCTTAGCAATATCTTTTAACAACACCAAAGGTATACAGATAAATATTTACATATGATAAGCCAAAAACCCATTTTACCAAACTAACCCAATTCTATAACATTTTGTACAACATATTCATAATTATGATAACAATTATACAAAATATGAGGCACAGTTTTATATGATAAGGCGCGTTTACCCCTGGATCCCAGCTAGCAACAGGCGCTTCCCCTTCTATGGGTGTAGCTGGGAGGGAAACTCCCACCTGGGGCTTTTCCTTGTTGCAGGGGGCGGTTACCTTATTTCTGCAATGTCTCCCCTGTGGGACCTGACTCTGCCAGCAGCTTACAGTTTTCTTCGAGGAGCCATCAACCAGGCCTCAGAGCCCTTTGCTCAATCAGAAGCCCTACCAGCATTGTCTGCATCACTCCAAGACCTCCCCTCCTGGCCCTGTGCCCCGCTTTGGGCACCAAGGGTTCTTCCAGCTCTCATGCGGGGGAACCTAGACACTGCTGGTTGGGTTTACTTAGCCTTATGCTTAGGCCTCCCCTTTCCCAGGTCCTGCTCTAGGTTCCAGGGCTCTTTTAGTTCTTTGGCCGGGCCACACTGCGGGGCTCTGGTTATCCAGCTTACGCAGGGGCTAACCTGAGCAGCCTCAAGTTGCTCTCAGGGCAGGTTCTCTGTGTGCTGGAGAACACCCACACACACTGTGTGGGCTCAAGCTGCTCCCAGGGCCTGCTCTCCGTGTGCCGTTCTGCACACCACGTGGGGCCTGAGCAGCCTTGAGCACATCCAGTCCTCTGCTGAGAATGCCAACTCGATCTGCCTCAACGTGGCTCTTAGAGCCTGAGCCCCATGTGCTGGCCTGTGCACCGCTGGGGCAAAGAAGGGATCTTGTGAAGGCTCTTCCCTTGCCATCTCTGCCCAGCATGCTGAGCACACTGGGCTTTTATCTACACCAGAGGCCCCGCCCCTGAAGTCTGCCAGACCTGCAAAGCGCAGTCTTCAATCAGGTCCAGGGACTTCTCACCCGTTCCCCACTCCTGAGCAGGGGCAGGGCAAGCCCCTCCCAGCTGTTACCTGATTGGTCGAAATGTTCCATCAATCCAAAGTGTCCTTCTCCAAGCTGGGCTTGCCGGGCAAAAGTGGTGGGCCTGCCATACAAGCATAGGTAGAATGGAAAACAAGAGCAGAATATGTAGAAAGATGAATAATTTAGAGGGAGTGAATGAATATAAAAGTTCAGATCATGTAGAGGAAGAGGATGTTGACCATGTATGTTAGAAGAACTGTGTATGATTGTATTAATTGATTCTCAGGGTGGATAATAGTTAGCTAGAAATGAGTGGAGACTCGGTCTTGGGTTTCTTTCCAATAATGCCATGAAATCAGAAAGGATAAAACGCTTCTTTGAATCAACTTAGCTATTTCAAAAAAGCCTGTTATTTCTTCAGCTCCATGAAGAGGCAGCTTTTATCCTATGTGATGCTGACAGTCACTGTTACAGTAGTTCTGCTCTTCTTCAACCTGCTCTTGGGGTAGGGAAGGCACTGGCTGACAGCAGTGTGCAAATGCCTGTTGTTCCCTACAGCACTGTTAGGGTTGCATCCCAAATGGTTGCTGTGCTCCAGGCAATCCAGGAAGCTCTATATTTTAATTATACATGGCAGATGCTTAGGTGCCTGATGCGAGGCAATGCATTTAGTGCCTAGGTTCAGGTGGGACTCAGGAGGAGAGATCCAGAGAGGCACCTACGGCTCCTAAAACAGAACTTAAGTAGAATTGAGTATGTCCATGGGAATCCAATACAAATGCTGCCCTGGAGTCATTCAGCCCCGGACTGAGACTTGATGTTTATATTTTGGGACTGTCCCATCCAATAGGGATGGGTGGTCACTCTACATACAACCCATAAGGTGATTGTATTCTGGGCTGCAAAGTTCTGGGGGTATCTGAACGTAGGCTTCCATGCATGAATTCCTAGGCACCTTTCTTCCACTCTGTCATCCAGGTAGATCAGTGTCCTGAGGTATCTAATGCATCCGCAGAGCCTAATAGCAATATCTAATACATGACAACAGCATGGAGATGACCATGCTGCACAGCAGCAACCACTACTTAAAATGTTTTAGATACACAGACTCTATTGGCAAAAACTGAATTATCTTAACAAAACTATCTCAAACTACTTTTTATGAAGCTAACATGGTCAAATTGGTGTAACAGAGCACAAATTGTGCTTTGTTATTCAAAGGGGCATGGGCAAGCAGTAAAACATAATTGCCTGATTGGAAACAAGGCCCAGCCAGGTATACAATACCTGCCTACAGTGCCTGTTTATTATAAGAACAGGGCTCTGATCAGGCAGAACTTTTTAACAATTTCTTTGCCTCCATGTTTTTGTGCAGGGACCAGGACTCCCCCACTGAGATTCAGGATGGACTCAGGAGAGACTCTGACAGGCCTAGGGTCAGAAAGGACTAAGTTAGGGAACTTCTAGAGGGAATGGACATGTTCAAATCAGCAGGTCCAGATGCTCTCCACCCCAGGGTGCTGAGGGAATCGGCAGGGGTGATCGAGGGACCCCTGTCACAGCTTTATGAGCACTCGTGGTGCTCTGGCCAGGTGCCAGATGACTGGAAGAAGGCCAGTGTGGTCCCCATTTTCAAAAAAGGGAGGAGGGAGGCCAGCGGCTCAGCTATGACACCGGCCAATTCTTTCAGCAGCTGTGGATGGAGGTCATCCGGGCCTGCTGACTTGTACCCATCCAGCTCCTCCAGGAGCTCCTTAACTATTTCTGAACTAATCATAGGCGGACTGGTGCCACGTGGACATCCGTCAATGATCGAGGTGGGGGAATTGGCTTGGTCGGTACACAGAAATACTGAAGCAAAGAACTCATTGAAGAGCTCTGCTTTTGTCCTGCAGGATCCCTATGTTGCTCTGAGCTTTCCTTTTGTCCGCTATATACCTGAAGAAGGACTTTTTATTGTCCTTGATTGTTGAAGCCAGCCTGAGCTCAAGCCCTGCCTTGGCCTGTCTAACTGATTCCCTGCAATAGTGCACCAGGGAGATATATTCCTCCTTGGTGGTTGCTCCCTGCTTCCATTGCCTATACATCTCTTTCTTTGCCCCCAGAATCTCCTGGAGTTCCCTGTTCAGTCAAGGGGGCTTTTTTGCCCTCTTATCTCCCTTCCTACATAATGGGATAGACTCCTTTTGAGCCCCAAGGATCACTCCCTTGAGATACCTCCAACCCTCCTGGACGCCCATTTGCTCTATGTTCTTGAGTTGCATCCCCTCGCTAACTAGCCTTCTAAGCTTGCTAAAGTTGGCCCTTCTGAAGTCCAACACCAAAGGTTAAGGCACCCTTAACCACCTGTCACCAGGGTAGTAACTGGCCTGGCATTTCTTGGGGGCTCCCACACCACTGGGAGCCCCACCAGGCCACCCACTCCTGGCAGGGTGCAGTTTTAGGTCATGCCCAGGACCAGGAGCCTCCAAACCATCCCCTACAGCTCTTGCTCTTGCTCTTGCCCTTACCTCTGTCACAACCCAGTTAAGCAGTGCCCATGCCACAAGCAAGATATACTATTTAAAGCAGTTTTATTTTGCACTAGGTTAACTAAGGGTTAACAAAATGATAGTAACAGCCTTCTCCGCTGTGCATGCCAACAAGAGATTTATAGCTGCGCCACTAACAGAAATGAAACTTTAACCTTCTGTGCTTTACATAAATCATTATAATTGGTCAGAGTAATACAGGGAGTAGCCCTGAAATAACACCCTAGCAAAAACCACTATATAATTGGCGATTCTAATTAAATTTATGACGTGGCGAAAAGCAATTGGCTATTACACAAATAAAACCCGTTTTTACTTCCGCGAAGTCAGAGACCTCCGTACACACCTTGGAGACCTCTGAACATACGTGTCAGAGTAATTAGACAATTTGATCACTTGTCTAAGTTCCCCGTCTTCGACCAATCTCAGACGTAAATCAACGACTGCCGGCCCGACCATTTCTGCCCGAACACTTATGCAGACCGACCTAACGAACTCTACGCTATAACTAACCAAGTATCTGACCTCCGTCATTCACCACCTTGGCGGCGTAAGTAAACAATCTTGCTTTGCAACCGATAAGCGTCCGCCTAATTAATTCCACTCCAAGCGTCACAAATACCTGCCTGACGGCCTCTAAGGCTCCAGACCCCTCGCTGCAGTGCACGGCAGCAACAACCTCCAGGATGTTGCATTCAGCCTTGCAGCCAGGCAACATTTCTGCCTGGCCTGCCAGCAGGGAACTGCTCTGTTTATATGGACAGCCAGAGATCTAAAATGGCCACCACAATCAAGCACCTGCTGGTTGCTTGGCTCAGCCCCTAAAGTGGCAGGCACCAACAGTGCCCTGCCACACCTCCAAAGCAAGAAGTGATGCTTCAGAGAACCAGGCGCTAGAAATACCAGAGGCATCGGAACTGGATTGAAGGCCTCTAAAATCATTAACACAGCCACAGAAATGCTCATCCTGCAGATCAGAATGCTTTCAGCATCCAAACGGATAGTGCAGAAGGACACAGTGGCTTTTTTTTATGGAGATTCCCAGGCTTGCTGAGACATATGACAGAAATACGTGATTTAGAAAACACCCTGAATGATTTTGAGTGTGCTTTAGAAGACATCCTGGAGGAGCCCTTATCCATTCCCCCTCCTCCCAAACCTGTGGAGTCAGAGCAGATATATTGCTAGATGTATCTATGGTATAAACAGGAGGTGGGAGTAGCTTATATCTAGGCATGGAACCATGAGGTATTCAAATGAGTTTGTGTTGTTAGAGATGGTGTATGAAGCCCTAAGCAGAGAGGTAGAATGAATTTTAGCAGATCTCCACCAGGGTTTCACACCCACTGACTATGCCAAATTATGTATTGATGCAGATAGCATGAAAAACTGTTTACATTCTAAAACTATTAATTTAAATGACATGTTCCTTGATGTGTTCTTAAAGTGGATGAGTAACCTGTTACAAAATCAGAGAGAGAGATACTATTTGATTCAATATTCTGGCTAGTTGTATGTAAAAGGTCAGAGCAGTGGTCCGCATACAGTCATAAATTCTATCCCCTACTCCCAACTCATTGCTAAACAGAGATAGTATTTAATTGATCTGAATACCTCTGATGATTACCTGTGTTTTGAAGGGGGGTTTTTGGCTCTCATAACTTGTAGAGTAACCACAGATGCTGAACTGCCAGATGGTACAAACCAGCTACTTGAGAATCTGGGATGACCACCTCACAAAGAAAAAGTTTATGCTGAAGGAGGTAATGATTTTTGAGGGCCATGTACTGGTTAAAATTCAAGTAGTGGTGCATAAGGAGAAAATGGGTTGGGGTTTGTTTAAAATACATGACACCCCCAAGTACCCCAACACTGGTTTTCTTCTGCTGCATGATGAACATTATTATCTAGTTCAGGATGTGAAAAGGGTGTTTCATGAAAGAAATTATTGCAATCTTTGTTAGACAGTGTACAGTCATAGCCATGCATGCAGTTTATGTTGTCACCTCTGTCTAAGCATGGGGTGTGCAGATTTTATTAAGGTCTTTATTGAAAAAAAAGTTTAAGGGCTACACTTTCATAGCTCACAATGCCAAAGGCTATGACACCTGTTTCATTTGTAGCCAGTTATTGATGGAAAAAATGGGGATCTAATTACCCAGGACAGTAAACTCATGTGTATAGAGGTGGACAGCCTGGGGTATCCATTTCATAGATTTTTTAAACTTTTTGCCAATTAAACTTAGCAAGCTTCCCCAGATGATGGGGTTTAAAGGGTGAAAAGAATATTTCCTACATTTTTTTAACACCCCAGAAAAACAGAATTATGTGGGGCCTGTCCTGGGAGTAGAGTTGAAAGTATGATGCCTGGTGAGAGAGAAGAGTTTTTAGAATGGTATCAGGATAACTATGATAAGGCCTTTGACATGTAGAAGGAGCTAGCCTATTATTGCCATAACATTTTTGAAGGAGGCTTGCCGCCTGTATAGAAATGAGGTTATGAAAATGATATGCCACATAGACAGGTGGAGACAGGTAAACTCAAATTAGTAAATCTCTGTATAGACCCTTTCCAATATATCATGCTGACATCTCTGTTTATGGCCATGTACAGATTTATGATTTTGGAACCAGAAAGGACAGAAAAAGAGATTTTCAATCCCATCTATTCAGTGGCTAATTTACAACTCAGAGAAATAAAGCATTCAAATCTAGCATGTTTTATGGGGTGGGGAATTTCAGGTAGGCCCCTATGGTTTAGATGGCTATGCCAAAATTGACAGGAAACCCATAGCTTTTGAAATTAATGACTGCTTCTTCCAAGGCTGTGTCATCCGTTAAAATGAAAAAGCGTGGAACTTACTGACAGAGACAAACTATGGTTACTGCATTGCCAGACACAGTACAAAGCTGATTATCTCAAGACAGTGGGGTTTACCATCAGGACCATTTGGAAGCGTAAGGGGAGGACGTTTTTAGAATCAGATGGGAGCTTGTAGCTTAAACAAAACCCAGCTGCCGTCTCTGGTGCCTACAGATGCTCTCTTTTGTGGCGGGGGGGGGGGGGGGGGAGAAACCCAGCCACTATTACAAAACTAAGCCCAGTGAACAAATACATTATTATGATTTTACCAGCCTCAACCCTTTCGTAAACAAAACTAAGGAATGCCCTATCAGGCATCTCAAAATCATTCATAACAGTTTTGGTCTCCTGCTCCAAGATTTTGGTCTCCAAGTTGTTTTGGAATGGCCAAAGTGAAACTGAACCTTCTGCAAGGCCTCTTTTCCCTTGTTCTGCCTGTCAGAGTGAATGAGAAACGTATGTTCCCACTGTGCTGCACCTGTGTGGAAACAAAATGGCAAAAGTGCACTTACACTGATGAGGAGAGCGCCCTGCTGGGCACTTGGTGCACAGCAAAGTTTAACAAAGCGACCATGAAGAGCTACACAGTGGCTAAAATCTATGAAGTCTGGCATTTTTCTGAGACAGCTAAAGCATTTTTTTTCAGAATACATAAAATTGCACCTCCAAGAGGAGCAGGAAGCCATGGGGTATTGCACCTGGTGTGCTGATGAAGAAAAACAAAATAGATATGCGAATGATTTCTATGAGAAACAAGGCATGCACTGAAGTCAAAAGCAAATTAAATTGAACCCTGCAAAGCAACAAATTTCAGAATCATTTGTAGATTCTTTGTGGCGTAAATTCAATCAGAGAACAAACCTCTCCAACATCAGCATTGTGAAAGACCCCAGATGAACTATTTGGCTATCTCTTTTCTCCCACTTATGAGATGTCATCTTATGACCTTACAGATAATGAGACAGCCTGCATAATTTAGAAGCATGCCAAAGAGCA
This sequence comes from Alligator sinensis, assembly GCF_000455745.1. NCBI lineage: Eukaryota > Metazoa > Chordata > Crocodylia > Alligatoridae > Alligator > Alligator sinensis. The sequence continues at coordinate 149,823 of NW_005843267.1, read as the reverse complement.
CTGTACGCTCTCAGGTAACGCAAACGTTTTTATATCCTGTTTTACCACTGCTTATGAATGCTTAGGGTTGTACAAGCTGCTATATAGGTTGCACGACCAGTGCCTGTATCATAACACCAACTCCATATCTGTGAGCTATAAGGGACACTAGAACCCTCCTCTGGGCAATTATTTAGGGGAGCTCACGAAAGATCCTGCCAGATGAATTCGTCACAGAGTTTGTGTCAGCAGTTCCAAATACCTATAGGTATAAGCTGTCAGGAGGAAAGGCCTGCTTGAAGGTCAAAGGGATTACTCTGATTGTGGCCAACTGTGAAAAAAATAACTTTGAGACCTTGTGAGACCTCATTCAAGATTGCTGGGCTAACTCCAAAAGGGACACCCCTAAAACAATTGTGGTATACTGGCTGTCTATAATACAGGACAAAGAGAGATGGGCAATAGAGATCAAGGTCCTTAAGAAAATGTGGAAAGTTGCTTTATAAAAAGCCTTTTGCAAAACACTGGTAGAATATTGTCTGTTATGCCTGAGATTATCACGTGGTGTTATAGCTTCTGGCAACCTTGGTATAAAGAACATCTTTATAAATATCCTTTTATCAAATTTGTGAAGGGATTGCTAGACAGTCTTAATGATAACTGCTCATTTCCTCTGAATAAAGTAAATATGCTTGTGGTGGATGATTTGATGGACTGCTTGTGCGAGTGGTAAAATAGAGAAAGCCTTTACCAAGGCCATACATTAGGAATCTTAGCATCATGTGTATAATTCAAAATGTTTTCTGTCATGGGAAAAAGAATCGCACCATTACCCTCAACACAAAATACATGGTAAAACTCCCAGGGATAAGCTCCAGGTGTTGTTCCTGGTGAAGTAGATGTACCCAGGCAAGGCCCTGTACTTTCTAGAAGCTTTTGAGAATGCTACTCAAAATCCTTATGGGTATCTGGTGGTAGATTTAAACACATCTATCCCATATGCTTTTAGATTAAGAATTGGACTTTTCCCTCCCAACCAACCAGCTATTTACACTTCGGAAAAAAACAGCGGGCAAGAATAAAAAGATACGATGTGGCAGTAGCCTCTTTTTAGCTCCCAAGCCTGCAAAAGGGAAACATGTCTAACTGTGTAAAGAGAAATTTGGCTCTCTTAAAACTGCTTATTCAATCCTCCCCACAGCAGAGGAAAGCTTTATTCTAGTCAGCCTCTGATGATTTAGTAACAGCCATTTCAGACATTGCTCTGAATACCTCAAAGGGAAACATCGTTTTGACACCCCACCTAATCTGTGTGCTGACAAAGAGACATGGAATGATACAAAGCCTAAGTAATAAAAGACTGACTCTTAAAGAAAGAAACAGCTGGTGAAACAGTCTAGGGGATTTTTCAGACCCCAGTTAAGTTTTGCTGTTCTTCTGATCACAAGACTTTTAACTAAGCAGTAATGGAGTATGCATAAAAAATGTACCTGGTGCCCAGTCATCAGCTGGAGCAATTAAGGGCTCCACCACTACTTGAGGAAAATATCAGAACCAAGGTGACCCACTAATTGGATGCCAAAATGAAAAACATTTTCTGAAGGCAGGGTTTAGCTGAATATTGACAGTGAAAGGGGAGGGGGGGGGGGGGGGGGGGGGGGGTTGTAGGGGTGTGCAAAATGGGCCATATGTAATTAGGATTTAGCCCCAATCGGGGACAGTGATTCCATTTGTTGGTTTGGATCACTGTCCCCAATTTGATTCAGCCGAATCCGAATCTGAAGATTCAGTTCCTTCACAAATGAACTACCTGAGACTAGGTGCTGCCTACTTTGCTGCCTACAAGAGCAGTGAGGCTCCAGTACCCTAAGGTACCTAAGGCTAAGAGACATGGTCCTAAGGGGAGATGTTTTACCCTCTGAAAGAGACAGAACCCAGCATTGTTATGTTGTGGCCCAGGGGCTTGCATCTGTGTTATGTTTTATACCGGAGGACTGGGATGAGGCTATAAGGGGAAGTTTGGAGGCCTCAGTGCTCAGAGAAAGGAGCACACCATCTGGGCAGAGCCCAGCAATGGGCACGGAGAGCCAAGCACTAGAGGGAGAGGTGCAGAGAGCCAGGCACCAGAGAGAGGGAGGTGCAGAGCCAGGTGCCAGAGAGGGAGGGGCACAGAGCCAGGCTCCAGAGGAAGAGAGGCAGAGCCAGGCACCAGGGAGAGAGACATAAATATAGACACCAGAAAACTTGGCACCCAAGTGGTGCAGCAAGACAGGAGCAGGAGGGTTCAGCATGGAGGAGGTGCATAGAGTTGACAACAATGTAGCATCTGCAAGGCATGGGACAATATAAGGGAAGGTTGGAGTTGTGTAGTGTGCCGTAGGCATTAGGGCATTAAAGGGAAAGCCTCTCAGCGAGAACCAACTTACTTATTACATTAAAGATGTGACATGTGAGATAGGTTGGCAGACTGCCCAGAAAGGTGAGCAGGTTGGGTCATTGTTGTGACTGACTTTGAGACTATGCACCTGTCACATTTATAATAATATGATAAATGATATGATATAATTTACCCTCTGTGGAATTTGCTATTAAATTATATGGTATATGTCTTTTCCAGTCAGCGGTGAGGAATGGGGCTGCTGGAAAATGCCCACAACATTGGTTCTTTGTTAGTTCTGAGCTCAACAGTTGATTAGGGCAGGTGTTTCCCAAACCTCTACTTTCACACAGTTCTGGAGTCCAGGGAGTGAATGCTCCTGCTGTTTTCCCTTCCCCGCCATGCTGAATTCAGCAGCAGTGAAAAGGAAGGGATGTATGTCAGTGGAAGTGCTCACCCCATGGATTCTGGAGTCACAAAAAAGCAGGGACTCTGGGCAGACCATGTGCCCAGAACTCACATGCAGCAACCAAAAGTGGATCATAGAATCATATAGAACATAGAAGTAGGGTCGAAGGGACCTTGTAGATTGTCAAGTCCGCCCCCCTGCCTGGGCAGGAGGGAAACTGGGCTCAAGTGACCCCAGCCATGTAGGCATCGAGCCGCTTCTTAAAGACCCCCAGAGTAGGAGCCAGCACCACTTCCCTTGGAAGTTGGTTCCAGATCTTAACTGCCCTAACTGTGAAGTAGTTCCTACGGATGTCTAATCTGAACCTACTCTCCAACAACTTGTGGCTGTTATTCCTTGTTATCCCGGGGGGCACTGGGGGAAACAAGGTCTCCCCCAAACCCTTCTGGTCCCCCCTAGTGAATTTATAGATGGTCACAAGGTCCCCCCTCAGCCTTCTGTTGTGAAGGCTGAACAGGTTCAGGTCCCATAGCCTCTCATTGTAGGGTCTGCCCTGCTGTCCCCGGATCATGCGGGTGGCCCTCCTCTGGACCCTCTCAATATTGTCCACATCCCTCCTGGATGGCTATGATGCTGCATCTTCTCTGGATCCACCTTTGTTGACCCCAGGAGATGTCCAGCTGAAGTCATGTGTGATGACAGGTTTTCTTCCTATACATTATGGGCAAATGTTAAAGGAGCAATTTGCCTGTTCTCCAGTAATATTCTGAGAGCTGAAACACATGCACACAGGTGGCAAGATCCTATCCCACCTATTACATGCCTAAGTAAACTTAGATATCTACATATGATTCTATTCTACTCTAATCAAGTCCCCGAGAAACAGTTAATACAAAGGACTGAGTTGGAGCATCCAGATGAGTGCACATGTACCTCTTGGAGCATCCCAAACCAGTTTGAGACACTTCAGGGGGCACACTGTGAATGAATAAAAATGTTCCCCATGCTGCATATTTGCAGCATGGGCTCAAAATTTGATACCTGGATATGGAGATATCAAAAAAAAAAAAGGGGGATGGAGGGGGGAAAGCAGGGCGGGGCATGGTCCTGGGCCATGCCCTGAGGTAACCTAGAAGCCGTTCCTCTGGAAAGTTGCTTTGGTTTCTGACCAGAGTGTCTCCATGTGCTTCTGCTGCCCCAGCACATGGGGCACACACCCTTAGTGTGCTGGGACAAGCAGAAGCGGGGCAAGAATCCTGCATGACCGTGACCTGGGCACTGTCAGGGTTAAGTAGGGACTGGGCAGGGATTGTAGGGGGAGCTGTGCTTGTGTTGGAGGACTGTGGGGAGGTTGTGTGTGAGTGGTGGGGGCTGGTCAGGGGTCATGGGCCCCCGCAGGGCTCACAGCACCCTCCCCAGCAGCAGCAGCCACCGTGCTGCCAGACTCCCCATAGCACAGCATGGCCGTGGCTGCCTCAGAGCTGGCGCCACCTGTGCCACCTGTTGCGGGTGCAGCCTTGCTCAGTGTGGTGCCACGTAGGGACTTGTGCCTTTCTGGAGCCCTGGGCCACTCAGGCTGGCACTGTTCTCAGGGACCATGTGTTGTGCCAGTCTGGGTCCTGCCTCCATGGATCCAGCCCAACCCGATGGCACACGGGGCCCAGGGAGGCAGGACCTGGACCAGCAGCACATGCAGCCACTGCGATTGGCACCAGCCCCTAGGTGACAGCCTGAGTGGCCTCTGGCTGCAGAATGGTGCACAGCCCCATGTGGCATGGCTCCAAGCGGGGCTGCACCCATGACATGTGGCACAGGCAGTGCTGACCCTCAGGCGGCCGAGGCTGCACCACACTGTGGGGGAGCTCCGACAGCAAGGAGCCCTGAGCACCCCACAGCTGCTGCTGATGTGGGGGTGAGCTGTGGGCCCTGTGTGAGGAGGGGCTGCGGCCTGGGGGGAGGGTTGGGTCCTCCAGGGAGGGGGGTTGTGGCCCTATGTGGGGTGTGGACCTGCAGGGGAGGGGTGTCGCCCTGCAGTGGGGGTCTGTGGCCATACAGGTAAGAGCTTGGGCCCTCTAGGAAGGGGCTTGGGCCCCACAGGTGGCAGGCTGTGTCCCTGTGGAGGGACTGTGGCCCTGAAGGGGGAGCTGTGGGTCCTACAGGGGAAGCTGCTTGCCAGGGCAGCTTTTTATACTTCTGGGGCCAGCACAGGGCAGGTTTTTATACTGCTGGGGCCAGCACAGGAGCTGGCTTAAGGCTCTATCTCCCCCTGGCTGGAGATCTGGGAGGAGCCGGGCACCCAAATTGCACAACTTGCCCCACATCAAAGTGCATGTCCGAGCATGTGCACCGAAGTAAAAATCCCCAACTCAAATTGTGCCGCTCCTATTTGGGCTACTTGCTCTCAGGAGTTTCTGGGGAGCAGTTGGCCATGCCCTTTCCTGTTTCAGGCTGCTGCTCCCCCTCCTGTTGCTGCTGTTGCTACTGCTACTACTGCCGCTGTTGCTGCCCCCCCATGGGGGGTGGTCCTTTGCCACACGCTGCATACTGCTGCCCCCCACCCCTGGGGGGGAGCCTCACATCCCCACAGTGCTGCACCACATTCTAGCACCACACCCCAGCTTCTGTATTTCAGTTCCCGCCTGCTGCCCAGCCCACCACTGAGCCGTGGCTGGGGGGACCACCTGGGAAAGGAGCTTGTGCTGCCTGTTAGGGCTGTGTGAAATTTCATCGGCTGTTTAGTTTTGATGCTGTTTCACCTCAAAATAAAAGAAGGCCAGTTTAAAACGTTTCAAAAGTTTCAAAATGTTTTGAGTTTTGAAGCAGCAGACAGGTGGTGGGAGGCAGGGGAGAGCCAGGGCTGCACTTCAAGTCGCTCCGCACAGACCCATGTGGCTCAGCCCACTGGGGAGCACAGCCCTGGCTCTTCCCACCTCCCACTGCTGGGCTGTGCTCCAGTCAGCTCCACCAGCCCCATGGAGCTCAGCCCAGTGGTGGGAGGCGGGCAGAGCCGGGGCTATACTCCACCTCCAGACACCGGGCTGAGTTCCACGGTGCTGCAAGATGTTGGGTGCTGACCCTGGTAGAAGAAGGAGGAGGCCTTCACCAGGCTGCAAGTGCCTGGGAACCTAGCCTGGTGGAGGTGGGCAGAGCACAGCCCCCAGGCTGTACCCTGCCTACCTCCACCAGGCTGCAAGCCACTGGGAACCTGGGGGCTGTGCTCTGCCCACCTTCACCGGGCTCAGTTCACAGCGTCTTGCAACCTGGTGGAGAGAGGTGGGGTGGCTGCGCTTCACCCACCTCCACCAGGCTCAGTTCCCAGCCACTTGCAGCCCCGTGGAACTGAGCCAGGTGAGGGGTAGTGGAGTGTACTGCTGGGGCTACGCTCTGCCTCCCCCCGCCAGCTCAGCTCCCAGGGAAGGTCCCAGGCAGCAGCAGCACCCCCCCACTTGCACCCCCAGGAGGGCTGCGAGGCTTCTCCCTGGGGTGCAGGCCCCAATCTGCCTGCAATCAGAGGAGGCTGCTCCTCCTCCGGTTTTGTGCTTCCATATTATAGCCTGGGTGAAATGCCAAAACAGTGTTGAAACATGAAACCTGTTTCAACAAAACGAAATGGAACAGTGCTTTCAAAATGAAATTAAACTCACAGCGAAACGCTGTTCCATCGAAACGTTGAAACAGAAGTTGAAGTGAAACAGTGCTGTTTTGCACAGCCCTGCAGGCCCCTCCCCCACCACCACTGCTAGCACCCAAGGGCACCTCACCTGCCCCAGCTGCCCTGGCAAACTCCCCCCCAACCCCCCCGTTCACCTTCATCTTCACCCTCACCTGTCACATGTCTTGGGTGGCTGCCCCAGATGATTGCTGCCACTACTGCTGCTCCTGCCTGTGTTACCATTCTCCTCCTCAGGAAAAGAGAGGCTCCGTGCCGCACCACCGTGCACCGTTCTGCACCACACCTGCATTGGATTCCTCCCCAATTGACTGTTTGCTCCTGCACTCCCTTACAACTGCTTCACCGTGTCTGATCCTATGCCTTGTTTCCTACCTACTGCCCTACTGCTGAGTGCCTGGCCAAAGGCCTGAGGGCTCCTGGAATAAGTTTCAACAAACGGAGCCCCTCCACTGTTCCAGCCATCTCTTCCACTTGGCTCAGCAGCTTTCCGTGTATGTTTTGCCTTCATGTGGTGAGTCCTGTGGTCCACTCCCCTTGCCCTGGTGTTTGTTGTGTCACTGAGTAACCAAGCTTGAGTCTCCCCAGCCCTTGTGTGTGTTTGTTTACCCTCCCCCACCTACCCGGGCATAGCTTGCCCACATTTCCTGTGGAGCTGTAGCTCAGTGAGCTTCAGCCACCCCCTCCTCCACCCCCATAGCCTCAGCCTGCCCCTATTGGATTCACTGACCCTTTGGTGTTTTGTTCTTGTTTTCCCTCTCCCTTGTATTAAGTGATGGCAGGGCAGGAGCTCTCTGGGGGGACAGGCACCCCTGCAGAGCTTTCTGCAGCCCCCACAGTGGGGGAAAACTCCAGCCAGACCCCTGTGTGTGGGGGAGCATGTGCCACCACCCCACTGCTGGAGCAGAGACAAATGAGTCCCCTCAGGAGGTAGACAAACTTTTGGCCCACTGTGGGGGTAGGCAGGGCTTCAACAGAGTGCCAGAAAGGCCAGGGAGTCCCCCCTGGCCAAGCCCACCCCCACCAAGGGGCTCGAAAACCCTCCTGCCCACCATCAGAGACCCAGGGCAAGGGGATGGGCTTCACTTTGGCCTCCTCCACAGCTGGGGGTGGGAAAGGCAAGCCCCACCCTCCAAGCCCAAATCATTGGCACCTGGGGGGACCAGGTGCACTACACAAGCCAGCACACCTACTAAGCCTGGCCCTGGCCCTGGCCCTGGCCCCACCAAGACAGCCCCCCAGCATGGGGGCCACAGCTATGCCCAGGTGGCTGTGGGACAACCTGCAGCTGTGAAGCCTACACCCTCCACTGCCGGCCCTTCCAGCTTGGGAGTTGGGGCCCCTTTCTGGCACTCACCCGCAGGCATGGAGTGAAGTGCCAGCTGCTCAAGCGTGGGAACCTGCACTTTGAGACATGGGTGCAGGCCATGGCTTGGATAGTGACGGCCCCCAAGATCATCATGGCCTCCCATTTTCAAGGCAAGGGTTTATTTGTTTTTTTTCCTTGCCTCAAATGCTGCCGCACAAAAGATGGTGAAGAGGGGGCTTGTGGTGGAGGGCGACTACGTCCCCCTCGAGCCCCTAGAGGAACTGGGGCCTGGGTGGTTCTTATCTCTGTTCCACCCTACATCCCCAACTGGAACCTATCCCCACAGCTGCAAACCCTGGGGAGGGTTATCTCCCTGGTGGTGGCCCTCCCACTGGGGTGCCAAGCCCCTGGCCTCTGCCATGTGCGCTCCTTCTGCTGCCAGGTCATGATCCAGCTGGCAGCAGGAACACGGCTGGAGACTGAGGGATGCCTCATGATTCCCTTTCAGGGGGCTCTGGTGAGGATCTGTTATACACTAGGGGACCTGTGGTGCTTCCAGTGCCACACCCTGGGGCATTTGCATCACGAGTGCCCCATGGGCTGGGCAGGAAGGGGATATGTGGGTCCCACTAGTGGGATGGGTGCCCCCACCACTGGTACCCCTCCCCCCTCGGGCCCCCATGGTACTCCAGCCACAACACCCAGCCCCCGCATGAGCTCAGGGAACCCCGCACCTCAACCAAGTCCAGCAGGGTTCCAGGGAGAGAGGCAGCAACTGAGGGAAGAGAAGGAGTGCACTCCCCACCCACCTCTAGCCTTCCCCCACTGCAGCCATACCATCCCCCAACCCCCTACCTTCCCCTGCCAGAGTTTGTCCATCCGAGGACCACCCCATGGCTGAGTGGGTACAGGTCCCCTCTGGGTACAAAGTTAAAAGGAAGACCCAAACGCATCTGGAACCCTCTGAGGTGGAGGACCCCTTCCCCAGGGACTACCACGTGAGGCAGGGAACAACCCAACTTCCAGGGGCCTCCCCTGCTGTGCCCAACACCCCACCCCCAGAAAAAATGAAAAGGGTAATCCTGGTGGAGGAGTCTTTGGGGCTGCTGGACAGTCCTGAGCAGGAGCCCATGGAGGAGGCCCCCCAATCTGCTGACCAGGATCTGCCCCCCAAGAACATGGGCACCAAGGTTGAAGTCCTGGCCACCCCACTGGTGGGTCAGGTAGCAGTTGATCCCCTCGAACGACCTAGGGGAGATGGGGCCCCTGGGACTAACCCTGGTGAGTCCTGAGGGGGGAACTCCTCTTTCCCAGGACCCCAAGGTGGGCACCAATGCGACCCCAGTGCCTGATGGGTCTCTTCCCCCCCACCCAGAAAAGCCTTACTACCAGTCCGTCCTATGGTTCTACACCAGAGTGGGCTGAGGTGGGATCCCCGAGCGACAGGCCAATCTTGCCAGGGGCCCGGGTGTCCAGGGTCAGCTGACTGGTGCTTTAATGCCAGTTTGCTGGAGGATGTGGGCTTCAAGGAGGCCTTCTGGGAGTTCTGGCTGGCCTGGCGGGAGCAACAGGCAGCTTTCCCCTCGGCCCAGAGATGGTGGGACGTGGAGAAGGTGCGCATCTGGCTCTTTTCCCGTGGCTACACTCAGTGGCAAATGCAGCAGAGGGAGACAGTCCAGGAGCAGGAGCCTCATCAGGGGCTATCACCCCTGCAGTTTTCACCCCCTGTGGTGTAATACATACAAGTGACATGAATTTTGCTTTCAAGAATTTGGGGTACAGTTCCCCCCAAACCCCTGCACTGATCTTCTTGAAACTTGGCAGGCTTCATGTTCTCAATAGAGGCTACCATCCTGTAAGTTTCATCCAAATCAGGCAAAAACCAACAAAGGTATAGATATTTAATTGTTTCCCCATTATACCCTATGGCCAGATCTCCGAGGCGGCTCCGAAGCTTTGGAGCCGCTTCGGCCAGATCGAAGTGGGAACCCAGTCCAGAGCTTCAGATTGGATCCCTGGCATCTGAAGTGGCTGGATCCAAAGCCGGATCGAATGGCTGCCTACTCGCACAGGCCTAATGCAAACCTGCAGTGCTGGGTCATGGAGAGGGGTTCATTTGCTGGGCCAAACCTGTACCCTCTATAATGCATACACGTTTGGGTTATATCTTTGTAGAAGGCAAGGGTAGATTTGCATCTTATACACTAACTCCTCACAGTGCCAGGTGGATATCCCTCAGTTAGTGTGCAGCTTTCAGGCTGTCCCTCAGCCTCTGCTCCTTCCTCCCTCTCCCTCTCCCTCTCCCCGCCATTGCTCCAGCTGCAAAAGCAACCTGAGTCTCCAGGCTTACACTTCAATCCTCCACCTTTCACTTCCAGCCTTTGCCACAGAGGTCAGAGCAGTGTGGCAGCATGGGGAACTGAGGGTGAGTCCAGGACCACATCTGGGTGGACGGAGCGGGGGAATCATGCCTGAATTGTGCAGCACTGGAAAGGGTGACTAGATAGGTGTGAGGTTTGGGGTGTGGGAGGTGGAATCTATATGACATGCCTGGTACAGCCAGTGCAGCATGCAAAGTATATGGTGACTATACATCCTGGATTTCAGAGGCTAGTCCCAGCTGGCTGGTGAGAATTAAAATGAACATCCTAGAAATGCAGGGGTGCAGGGTAAAGTCCAGTGGGAAGGCAAACCAGCACTGCATTCCAGGCAGGCACCATTGCCCCCCCACCTGCCTGGTGCACCATACCACCTTGCTCCTGCCTCTACCTGAAGCACCACTGACTACTGGGGGTGGGGGTAAGTGTTTGGGATTTCTCATATGGTCACCCAGCATGTGTCCCCCAGGGGCTTATAACTTGAAAAGCCCTGGACTAACTAAGAATCAGAGATCTTGGACCTTTGTCTTTTTGGACAACTGTGCTGAGATATGTCCAGAGCCCCAGAGCCACCACCCAGAGACAGGCAGATGCCTTCATGTCATCAACTAAACCAGATGTCAGGAGCACCAATATGCACAAGGTAGGTGTTTGAGATGTCTAAATGTTAGTTTAAGGACAATTTAATTATTTAAAGCAAGTCCAGCTAAGCAGTTCTGGTTTCCCATCTTCCTATGGCAGGGCCATGCTCTAATTGCAGTGAGAGACAACTCTAGTTCAGATCAAAATGTCTGGCTTATAAGAAGCATCTAAATAGCAACAAAAAAGTCACATAGACATGGTTTACCATAAACAGGAGCCAGAACTCTGCTGGTGCTGAGCAAGGCAGATCCATCTTACCGCAGAAGCTGCTGTCTAGTGGAAGGCTACCTTCTAGCTAATGCTCACAAAGAGCCCTGTAAAACTGCTGCAAAGCCTATAGGGAGTCACTCCTTTCTTTCTGTTAGCAGCAGGCTTCTCATCAGAAAGCAAGGAGAGACTGCAGCCTTCTTCTGTGAGGAGCCCGGGCAGGAACTGCAAGAAGGCAAAGCATCAAGACATGGGCACATTCTGCTCTGGGGTCAGCAGGGACATAATAATCATAGGGCACATCTACACAAGACACTTTACTGTGCAGTAGACTAATTAACTGTGCAGTAAAGCATCACCATCTACACATGCAGGTGCTTACTTCTCAGTAAAATAGTCTACAGTGCAGTTAGTTTGCTACCTACAAATGAAGATAGTAAATTAACCACACAGTAGTTACTGCACATTAGTACATATGTAGACACCAACCAGGAGCAAATTTGTTCCCAGTTTGCCCCAACATGAGGGGGCTACCTTTGGGCTTGCCCCATGGGCACAGGTCTCAGAGATTCTCCAGCCCCAGTGCTGGGGTGGCTCTTTTGCTTCCCAGCCTCCCCTTTAAAATGCTGCAGTGACCCTGGGACCTATGTCTCCTGCTACGTGCCTCTGGCCATAAAATCCTACAGAAGTGGCACCATGCTGGCCACAGCAGTTTTCACAGACTTGGGTGCTAGCCCCTAGGCCAGCCTCACCACCTGCCTGCCTGCCACTTGCCATGCCCCTGGGCTGCAGGCACTTGCCAAGACCCAGCAGCACCCAGACTCTCAGCCACAGCCCCTAAGGGACATCAAGGGAGCCATGCTGTTGTCATTCCCAGTGCCACACACTGCATTCCAGTGGCCCAACTAGTCCCAGAACTGTAGCAAAACCCCCAGTTTTTCTTTTTTTTTATTTATTATTTAAAAATACATTCCTTCTCCAACCATTTCTGACTTTCTCTCTGCCCTCTCTATCCCTTATAAGTGATTACAAGTAGTACTAGGTAAGCTAAGTTCTTATACTCCCTTATAGTAACAAGACCCTTTTATATTGTAAATAGGGTTATATTATGTTTGTATTGATTTTTACTGTTTTATATTAAATTTATATGATTTAGGCCTATGTCTGTAAAATAATGTCAAGTTTCCATTTTGTGTGTCAAGCCTCCATCTTGTCTCCTCTTCCCGGGTGTAATCTATGTTGTAACTGTGACTCATGTCTAACCAGTCTCATGTAAATTGGTTCCTGGATGAATGGGAATGAATGAAGGTGCAGGAGACACAATGGTAGCAGGCTTCTCCTGAATGATCAAGTCAAAGACCGGACCATCAGCTTAACGACTGGACCATTGCCTTGCATTGACTCACCCAGGAACCACAGACCTCACCCAGGAACAGAGACAAAACCCAGCATTTGAAAGATAAAGAGCCTACAGGAACCCAACATATGGAAGACAAAGACCCTTCAGAAACCAGCAACCCTACCATTGTGTCCCACCAGACAATGAGGACACCTGGATCTGCATGTCTGCATCTGAGCAGGACTGTTCTTGCTTGGACATGTCCTTCCCATAGGAGACACAGGTAGCCCACCCCTATAAAAGGGGTGGTAGAGTGTGATCTCTTTGGGACGCCCTCTCCATCTAGACCAACACTATGCCATGCCACTTATCCACCCAGAGGCCCTGCAAGCGACCCCCCTCTGGACAACACTTTGTTGGAGAAGACCCTGACTGGCCATCAAGGATAAACTCACAGCTCAGGATAGGTAGCTATCACCCACCTTCCATCTCTAAGCAAAGGACCTGGACTCTGTCCCTACATACCTTTTTCTCTCCTGCTACCATTGTGTGGGGGTGTGTGTGTGAGTGTTTGTGCGTGCGCGTGAGAACCAATAATTTTGTGGGGCTGTGTAGTGTGTTGTCTGTTTTATAAAACTGTCATTTTGGAACCCTGAGTTGGGTTTTTGTCTTACTGACCTCCTGGCCCTGCTCCAGTTTCTGCTCTCTGCCCCTCTCACTCCCTTTCTGCCACATCCAAAGCCCTGGCTTTTTCCCTCACTTCTACCCCAGCACCTGGTGACCCTGAGTAACCCTGAGGCACTGAGTGATCCTAAGTAACCCTGGGGCACCTTGACCCTGAGTAACCCTAGGGCACTGTGACCCTTAGTAACCCTGAGTCCAAGTTACCCCAAATGCTCCCTAGTGTTAACACACAGCCATGAAGGTGTGTGTTTGTGTATGTGTACATGTGTGTGTGAACTCATAGTGGTGTTTGTGTAGTTTGTGTGCATGTATATAATTTTGTATCATGCCCTCCTGTCTAACGGCACAATATTGGGATCCCGAGTGTTGATATGGCGCATGTCAGGTCAACAAACAAGACCGCAGATCTCATGGCACAATGGGTGATGCCAAGGTGCAGAGTCAGTTTGCCCAGGTTAGGTTCTCCAGCATCCATATTTGAGGCCCTGGAGGGATGCATGTCGAAGTGTGGGCATGTTTGGTTAGCATGGCAGCGATGCATAAAGGTCAAGGCCCTACAGACGCAGTGGATCTGCATCACTAACTATAACCACTGGCTGAGGGCTACCCACAGGACAATGCCCTTTATGAAGCAGCTCAACCACATCCTTGCACCCCAGGACCCTGGGAAGAGCCATTCTTTGCTCTCCAGCACAGGTGACCTGCCAAAGCCTCCACTGTGGCCTGGCAGTGGTGACAAATCCTCAGTAGGGGATGGCTCCTCAGGGCTCTAGGAGTACAACCTGGGGCATTCCCTTCTTCATTCAGCAGCTGCAGGAGCCTGGGTCAGCATCTGCCATACCAGCTCCTGGTGAGCAGCTGCACCCAGGAGGAGAGCTCAGGGATGGTACTAGCCACCCTGATGAGCTCCAGATCCTCCCCAGAGGGGGCACTGGCCGGCCTGCCAGGTACCATGCCACTGAACCCTGGGATGCCAACAGAAGCTTGCATCATTGCTGCAAGTGGGGACAGACTCGTGCCACTGGGGACATCTGCAACACCCGTCCAGTAAGCCCTGCACTGGGAGAAGGGCTCTCTCTGCCCCTGCCCTCCCTCCCTTTCTGGCTTGTCTGAGCTCCCTTTTGGCCCCTGAAGTTCCCCCGCCCCGAGCACACAGGGAGGCAGGAGGCAGTGCAAAGCTTTATTAAGCAATCAGTGCCTCCTCAGCTAGGCAGCCACAGGCCTTTCACATGCAGAGAAACAAGTTAATGCCAGAGGCAATGCCATCCTTGGCTGTGGGGGGGCAGGGACATGTAGCATAGGCAGAGGTACCCCTCCAAGTAGAGGTGCATGTTGTGGGGAACCACAGACTTGCCCACCACACCATCAAAGATCGAGATCCTACATACCTACAGTATTGAATTTATATAGGAACACGAATACATTTCTATATTTGTAGAAAAGGAAGACATGAAACACACCATGAAGCATGGTGGAAAGGCAGGTGGCCAGCATTCAGGGAGGGGTGGAAGAGGGGGTAGAGGGAGAGGTGTAAGTCCCCCTCCCCCCCAAACTGAGATGCAGCCTCTTTCCTCCAGCTAAAAGTGATGAGGCTTCCACAAGCAGCAAGGAGAGGAGAGCAGTGCCAGTTCCACTGCCTGTGCCCGAGACTGCATCCCCTCCATCCCGAGACCTCCCCCCCCCCCCGCGCCCCCCAGCCATACCCCCCACCACCACCACCATGACGACAACAAGCAGCAGCACCAGCACCAGCATGGCAGCCTACTGCATTCCCATTTCACTTCCCACATTGAGCTTTCTAGTGCCAGAGGAAGGGCTGAAGCTGGATCTGGATCTCAGTGCCCTAGCAAGAGAAATTCTGGGGGAGGAGGGGGAATCATCTGAGTTTGTGCTCCACACTCCTCAAGTTTCCCCTAGATCAAGGTCTCCTTCCCCGGAAGGTACTTCGGAGGAGGTTGACGTAGAGGTGGAGATAATAGGCTTCGCTGAGTCCGCTGCTCCTCTTGCTGTGCCTCTGCCTACTCAGGAGGGGGAAAGTACAGCAGCATCCACACATGCACCTGCACCCCAGAAGTGAGCGGGTAGTGTGGTCTGGGATCATTTTGAGTTAGCAGATGATCCCAAATATTCTATCTGCCTGCACTGGTGAGCCAAAACCATCTGGGTCAAAGGAACAAAACACATGAGCACCATGGGAATACTGATGCATCTCCGCAGGCACCACCCCCTTGCCCTTGCTCCTCCTCAGCAGGAGCATGCACAAAGGGAAGTCCCCCTCTCACTCCAAAGCCCCTGTCCCCCCAAAGCAGAGGCAGGCCACCCTGGAAGAGTGGTGGAAAGGCGGACAGAAAGTGGGGTGTGTTGCAAGGGCGAACAAGATCACCCAGAACATTGGGGAGATGCTTGCTGTCAATGGCCAGCCCTTCTCCTTAGCTGAGTGGCCAGGGTTCAGGCAGCTCTTGGCACTCATGGCCCCATCCTACCAAGTGCCCACATGCACCACCCTCAACAGGACAGTGGTACCCTCCCTGTATAAGGCATGCAGGGAGTACTTGAGGGAGAAGCTGCACAAAGCAGGTCTGCAGGTGGCCTTACACTTCACCTTGGACATCTGGAGCAGCCTGGATGGCGATCACATCTACCTCTCCCTCACAGGGCACTGGAGGGACCAGTTAGGGCATTGGTGGTCTCTCCTTCAAGCTGAGGTGGTAGATGAGTCCCACACAGCAACAGAGATCATGGGGGCCATGAACTACTTGGTGCAGGGGTGGTTCTCTGGGCAGGGTGAGCTCCCCTGTGGGTTCCTGGACAATGAAAAGGGAGCCAATATGGTCAAGGTGGTCCATGATGCCAACTTTGTTGGCATCCGCTGTGTGGTACATAAGTTGCAACTCATTGTCAGGGGCACCCTGGAGGGGGACAGGGCTGCTAGTGATGGCACCAGCAGCACCAGCAAGCTCATTTCCAAATGCAGGAAGGTGGCAGGCTACTTCCACCAGCTCATCAAGGGGGGCAAGATGCTACAGGACAAACAAACAGAACTGAACATCCCTCAGCACAAAATCATGTAGGATGTGGAGACTTGGTGGAACTCCTCAAAAGGCTGGTGGAGAAACAGAAGGCCATCCATGAGATGGCTCTGCTTGGGATCAGTGACTCCCTTAACAAAATAGAGTGGGATACCATCCCCCAGAACTTGGTGGTCCTCAAGCTCTTCCTCAAGGCCACTGAGACCCTCAGTGCTGGCGATGCCCTCCTTAGCCAGGTGATCCCTGTAGTGAGAGGACTTCAGAGCCAAATGGAGAGCTTGCAGGAGATCAATGTTTCTGGCTGGGGCAAGCCGCTGTCACCAGACATTCAGGCACTGGTGAGGTGGCTGAAGGAGGGCATCAGGAAATGGCTTGATCCCTTGCAATCCAGTATGGTCCATGTACTGGCCACCATGTGTGACCTGAGGGTGAAGGGCAGTATATGTAGCAGCCAAACCCTGAATCAGTGGACAGAGGACCTGGAGAAGAAAGTCAGGGAGGCAGAAAGGCAGAGATGGAGGGACATGGAACAAAGGGATCCACTCTCCCGTGCTAGCAGGCCATTCATCAGCCAGTATCCTCCTCCACCACAGGTGCTGCCAATGTGGGCCAAGGGCATGACTCCTATGGTGGGGTCCAGAGCCACCAGACCCCACCATCAGGCAGGTAGCACTCAGGCCTTGGTGGCTGCCTATCTTGCCAAGGACATGGAGGTGATGCTGTGCGACCCCTTGGCCTACTGGGCAAGCCACAGCCAGATGTGGCCGGATCTGGCCACATTTGCCCGCAAGTACCTGTCCTGTCCACCAACCAGTGTTCCAAGCAAGAGGGTGTTCAGCATCACTGGGGATGTAGTGACACCCCACCAAACCTGCATGGCTCCTGCTATGGTGGAGCAGCTGGTGTTCCTGAAGGTGAACCTCCTGCTGCTGGGGTTCCCCAAGCTCTAGGTGCAGACGGAATGCATGCCACCCTCCTCACTCTATCTGCACATATTTCATTTTTTCATTTTTAAAAAGCCATTTAATGCCCCGCTTTCAGAGCTGGAGGGGACATGCACTGAAATACCAGCCAGCAGGGGAAGAACATGTCCCTGCTGAGCTTTCATGCCAGGATGAACTTGGAGGTATGAGCTGGGGCTACAGCGAATGAGTTGGCCCCAGGTCCTGGGCATGACCACTAAAACTGCACTCTGCCAGGGTCAGGGAGGTCTGGTGGGACTGCTGGTGGCGCAGCAGACCTATAAATGCCAGGACTGAGGATCCCCTGGTAAAAGGAGGGTAGGAGGTGCCATAACCTCCAGCTACCACATGCACACACACAGTCCTGGCTGGGGAAAGCCCAGACCCATCATGTCTTTGAAAGACCTGAGGCTTGCCGGCTGCAGTGGAGTTGTGAGGTTCCGGTGAGCTCAGCTTAGCTGCCTGGGATGCCAACTTTTGAGTTAAAAAACCCTTTGTTAGGCTAAGTAAGCACCTGCAGTTGGTGTGTCTGTGTGCTGTTCCTGGATGGAAAGAATTGTAAAGAAGCCAGAGGCTGGCATGCCATGCAGCAAAGAAAGCTAGTCGGTGAAAATGGAAATGGAGGCATCAGGGGGTGAGGGACAGGCTGGGGTTGGGGAGAAGGGGGATGTAGCAGGTAAAATGGGAGAGGTACCTGGGGAGTCAGATGTCCAGCAGGTTGTAGTGTGTCATAATTCCAATGTCTATCTTGAGTCCATGAGTTTCTGTATCCAGGAGGTTGATGAAGTGAAATTCATAGGCTCATATGTGAAAAGTGGTTTGTAAATTCCCTTTGAGGATCAGGCCTGAGAGACTGGAGACAGGTAGTTTTATGATCTTGTCTTTGATAGATTTTCAGTGCGCACTCATTCTGGTGTGCAGTTGTTACTTAGTGTCTCCTATGTATTTTCCATCAGGGTACCAAATGCCAAATGTATTGTGAACATATCTCCATACTGGAGATATTGTTGGCAGGTTTTGCATGTCTTGTCATGGCATAGTCTGGACCCATTCAGTGTGTTTTGGGCTAAAGGAAGTTGGCTTCTGGTGATGAGGTTAGCGAGGTTTGAATTTACAAACCACTTTTAACGGACAAGCCTATGAACTGCACTTCATCAACCTCCTAGGTACAAAAACTGATGGGCTTAATATAGACACTGGAATTATGACACACTACAACCTGCCGGACATCTGACTCCCAGGTACCTCTCCACTTTTACCTGCTACACCCCTCTTCCTCCCTATTCCAGCTTGTCTCTCACCCCCTGATGCCTCCATTTCCATTTTCACTGACTGGCTTTCTTGCCTGCATTGCATGCCATCCTCTCGCTTCTTTACTGTTCTTTCCATCCAGGAAGAACACACACACCGACTGCAGGTGCTTCCCCAGCCTGATGAAGGGTTTTCAACCCAAAAGCTTGCTAAGATATATTTCTCCAATTATTCAGTTGATCTACTAAAAGATATCAGATTGACCCAAAGAACTTTGTCTGCTATGTCCTTAAACCAACACGGCTACAACCTACACCCCTAGCACCTGTCCCCAGTCAGCTGACCGAAGGAGGCAGGGCCCTGGGCAAATCTAAGGCCCAGGGCTGGGGCTGGCAGGAAGAGTTCTCTGGCAGCTGCTGGAGACGAAGATCCTGTAGGAAAGGAAAGAAAGGCTCTGTGACAGTTTGGCTGCCTGAGATGCTAGTGCTACTGTGCTGCTTACCTGTTGTTATTTAAAGTGGTGGACCAGACTGAGGCTGTAGGGAAGGAGAAGATCTCATAGGGATCCCTGTTGTGTAGACCCCCAGTGCCAGTGAGTGTGCAGCAACAGGGGCACAGAGAAACCAGAGGCAATAGAAGGCAGAGTGAGACAGAGACCTCAAGAAAAAATATAAAGGGGTACATGAGCTGAAACTTTGAGACAGAAGGGGTACACTTGTTTTAAAAGGTTGAAAACCCATGGTCTAAGGAATACTTCTTGAGAGGATGCCAAGATGGCTGTCACCCTCATTAACGCCCGCCTCCCCCGCCGCTCGCAGAAGCAGAACTTTGGGTTTGGGGCCAACAGTGGCAAACTCAGATATTTTCTGTGCCCCATGCGTGGTCTTGCAAGTGAGTTTTCCCTTGACTTTTGGGCCACAGAAGGGTGCTTGATGTCTCCCCTAGCTGGCAAGCCCCTTTTTGAAAGCACCTCACTCATCAGTGAAAGTTGTGTGCGCACAGCAACCAGGAATCCTTACTGTGCAGGAAAATCTGTCCTCCATGGTGTAGCCTGA
>NW_005843267.1:114537-130522 GCF_000455745.1 Alligator sinensis | reverse complement strand
TACAGTCTAATATTTCTTCTCAGGGCCCTCATGACACTTCCTGACCCATCCATCCTTTACAATTTCTCAAAGTCCTTTCTGTCGACAATTACTAGGGGCGTGCAAAACAGGCCATATTCGATTCAGATTTGGCCCGAATCGGGGACAGTGATTCGATTCATTGATTCAGATCACTATCCCCAGTTCGATTCAGCTGAATCCGAATCTGAAGATTTGATGCTGATTCAGAGAATCAGCGATTCAACCATAGACACAGCTTTAAATGTTTTTTCTACATACCTCAAGGTACCAGGCATGGTTCATGAATGCTGTGATGCTGGGGTGAGCGGAGCATCCCACAGGAGCATGGGGGGGCTTGTACTTGGCAGTGAACCCAAAAGTGGACTGGAAGTACTTCTGATCCACTTCTGGGTTCACTGGGGACCACACGGTGGGGGAGGGGGCCTGCACCCCTCTGACTTGGTGAATGGCCATGGGGAGACCCCAGGTGCCCCCCCAGACCCAGGAGGAGCCCCCCAGCGTACTCCCCGGCGGACCCAGAAGTGGACCAGAAGTGCTTCTGGTCCACTTCAGGGTCTGCTGCTAAGCGCGCTGGGGAGCCTGCTGCGTTCCTGTGGGATGCTCCATCTGCCCCAGCATCTCAGCACTGATGAGCTGCCTGGTACCTCAAGGTATGTAGAAAAAACATTTAAAGCAGTGTCTATGTCTGAATCGCCAAATCTTTCTGAATCGCTCCAAATCAATTCAGAGGGTTCTGATTCAATTCAGAGAGATTAAAAGTTCTCCTGATTCAATTCAGATTTGGAGATTCGTCCACTGAATTGGGCCAAATCTCCACTGAATTCAATCAGGGACTGAAGCCTCACATAGCCCTAACAATCACCCAAACAGGTCTTGTCAGCGTGTTCCCCTATCGCTGGAAAGCAGGCTTCAGTCAGCACTGCCCATTTTTTCCCAGGGTCCAACTGAAGTGGTCTCTGAGATCCCCACCAAGCCAGAGGTGATGGCAGGCAAAGCCAGCCCTAGCGGTTATCTGTGACATTGACCCACATCTTCACACCCCTTTCCCTGATGTCTCCCTAGTAGGCACCCCAAGTTTTGAATGCTGGTCAGTCACTCCAAGCTGCAAAAAGCACTTCACCCAGCAGTGTACATTCTCTATCAGTGTCCAACCTTGGGGCTCCCCCCGCCCAGGGCAACAAGTCATGGGAGGCAAAAATAGCCACCCCTAAAGGTTCCCCATGACCCTGGCCAATCCTTACTACCCCTGGTCCTGAAGTTGCCCCATTCATGCCTGCACCTTTCGGAAGTGGCTCTTTCATCATGCAAAAATGGGGTTCCCTCAGTGTTAGGCACTCTCATTCAGTCTCTGACTTAAGGCATCACAGGGGTCCCCAAAAGTGTAGGGTGTCATGCAAGCAGCCCATGGCAGCACTTGTCCTGAACACAATTGCCATACCTCATCCCCACCCAGCACACAGGGCTTGTCATCGGGTGTGCACCAAACAGGCTTCCCTCCTCGCCAGTCCATGTCACTGGGGCTTTCTTTTTTCGGGACCCCAGGGTTCCCCCAGTTCTAGCATTTCCCTAACAGCTCCCCCTGACACTGGCCAACCCAGGCAACTCTGATACTGTCTCCTCATCTCTCTCAGGCAGCACCGTCTTGACCTAGCCTGCCCTACGAGTGACCGCACTCCACACGCCATTCTAGTTCCAGGAACCTAGATACTTCCCCACCATGTCTGGTCCTGCACTTGCAAGAGTTTTAGTGGCAAAGCAGTTACCTTTCCTGGGGTTTTCCCTTGGCTGCACCCCAGATTCTGTTCCCTTGATGCTGGAAAATGGGCTTCACTGCCAATTGTTTTCTGGGGCCTGACTCAAGGGGTCTGCAGGTTTCCCTGCAAGCTTGAGATAACTGCAGGTGAAGCCAGCCTGAACAGTTCCCCAAGGCACCACCCAAACTTTGACAACCTGGTTCTTGAGGTCTCCATAGCATGCACCCTGGGTTTTGAACACTGGTCAGTCACTCCAAGCTACAAAATGCACTTCTCCCAGCAGTGTACATTCTCTGTCGCTGTCCAACCTTGGGGGTCCCTGGACCCCTCCCCAAGGCATCAAGTCATGGGAGGCAAAGATAGCCTCTCCTAAAGATTCCCCATGACCCTGGCCAACCCTTGCCACCCATGATCCTAAGGTCGCCCTATTCATGCCCCCACCCCCTTCAGGCCTGCACCTTTCTGCTCTCCTGAACCCTAGATTCTGTTCTCCCAGTGCTGGAAAATGGGCTTTGCTCAGCACTTCCCATTCTTTTCCAGGGTCCAACTTAAGAGGTCCCCGGGTTCCACTCAAAACTGGGGATGATGCCAGGGGAAGCCAGCAGTAATGGTTCTCCAAGGTACCACCTATGACACCCTGGTTCCTTTTTCAGTACCCATGGGTCCCCTCAGTTCCAGCCTTGTCCTGAGGAGAGGCAAGCCTTACAAATGGCACCCCTTGCCAATGACCAGCTACCCAACAACCTTTCTCTGATCCCTCCTTTGCCTGCACCCTGAGTTTTTAAACCAGGTTGCCTATTAGTGACAATTGATATGTTTTATGTGAACAGGCATAGCTAACATGCAGGGAAATCTGTGGTGCATTGTGTACCCTGAAATTAATCCTCTGCATCCAGCAGCGTTCCCTCTAAGCTGTGCAACATGTGTGGCTGTGCAGGCGCACCTGGCAGTGCACCAGGAGTACATCTGCGTGGCTGCGCATGCCACACAGCTTAGAGGGAATGCTGGCACCCAGTCAAAGCCTGTTTGATCCTGACATGGCTTGACATCACTGTTCCTTTCACTGTTTCCTCACTCACTCGGCCCAGACTGCCCCTAAATTTACCCCCTCAATGTCTTGGTTTGGCGCCAAAACTTGCTACTCTCCTGTGCAACATGTCTTGTCTTATACCTTCACATAGACAATTGTGCAGGGTGAGCAGTAGGGGGGGTGGACCTAGCCATGCAGAAGTCAGCTCAAGATCAATAAATTGCAGCCCCTGCACACTTGGGGGTACACCCACAGACCTGACATGGATGAGGAACATTGAAAGAAGACCAAGTGGACAGTACAGAGAAGGTCTAAGTCTTTAAGGACCTTTAATGAAGTAAAGAGGCTTATCCATGTTATGGCACAACCAGAGACGCTTCATTAATTCATGATCAGCCTGAGGGCAAACTAGCACATTTACTGTGATATCTTCAACAGAACAGTGGACTGTGCACACAACAGAAGCCCCGAACATTGCCATGCATGTCAAGGTGAAGTCACTTCGTGCCATGTTCCATAGGGATGTTGTCAAGGCAGAGCACCTGGGCACCCCTGTAAATCATGTCCTTCACTATCAGTATATGCATCCAGTGATAAAGTCATGGAAAGACATGGATCACAAAGCATTACAACCACCAGAGTGTCCTCTCCTGTGGGAAGATCCAGTGCTCCCAGCTCTCCCACCTCACCAGCTGCACATGCTACTCTCAGCAAGTCAAGTTTGAGGCACAGCAGAGCATGCGGGGACATGTCAGGTGCAGGTTTGGAACAGCCAGAGGAGAAGGAGGAGAGACCTGGAGCCTTCACCTCCACACAACGTATGAGAAAGCCCAGCCAATACTTGCTAAGCTTCCATGTAGATTTGTGACCTTTGAAGGTGTTGGAGGGTGCATGGCAGGGGAGGGGGAGGAAGGGGGTCAAGTGGCCTACCTATGGTCCTGTGGTGAAATTCAGTACACACAATCGGGTAGCACTCTCTTCCCCTCAGAAGGTGCATACAGTCTCTGCCCCTGTACTGGAAACCTACACATGCTGATTCACTAATTGTGTGACCTGCACATCGCACACCACACCAAAAAGTGGTCTTCTCACAGAATGTGTTTCTGACTCTTTTCCCCTTTTTAACATTTTTCCAGTTCTGCTTGCAACACCCCAATGAGAACCATTAGGAGGACCAACAGAACAGCCAATGCCAGAACAGATCGGATCCTGACAACTTGATTGTGTGCTGTGAATGGATAAAAGAACTGGTCCAACAGGTTTGCCAGTCCACAGGAAGTGTTACTGGTGTCCTTTGCAAGAGCAAACAACAAGCCCAAAGGAGTCATACACAAAATCATCAGGCGATGCTGGTGTACTGAGTACCATCCTGGTCCTGATGGTCCTAGGAACAGGGCCATATACCCCACTAACGTCCTCCCCACCCCCACAGCTTCTCCTGCCAGCCAGGTGACAAGGATCTCATGCATTCAACCACTGCCAAGTGAGACATCTCAGTCGAACTCTGATGAATGACAAACCTTGATGTTTGTAACAGTCACTTTTGTAGTTTGCCTTTTTTTCTGATTGCAATCTTCATTACCATTGCTAGCAATAGTAGCCTAGCAATACAGTTATGAGTTACTTACAAGAATTTCTACTTCATTGAATTCCTGTTCTGGTTTTAGTTACTATTACTGTTCTATGAAAATAAAGTTTACCTTTGTATTTAGCAGAAACCAAAGTCCAAGTCCAAGTGTGCAGGCATTTCTTTAGATAGGAGTGCATATGCATTTCTGTATGGTCGAGGGGTGGGGTTGTGGTATGTCTTTTGAATACTTGGGCATTGAATTAGACTAGTCATTGTCATGGAACCAAACAGAAGACTAAAGTGTAGAGAAAAATCTAAAAATCTTAAAACCATTCCCCTTATGCAGCTATGGGTCTTGCCACACACCATTCCCATGTTTAAGCTGCAGTTCTTGACAAGCACCCACCTCAGTACCCCAAGGCCATGCTGCATCAACCCCTGCATCCAGATGTTAAACATGGACAGGAAATAAACTGCTTTTGTTCACTTTTGCAACATAGCACAGATAAGGGGGTACATAAGGAGGCCCCTCACAGCTCCATCCCAACCAGATCCCAGGATGTCATCCTTCCACTGTAGTTGGCCTTGGTGAGGCCACAGCTGGAGTACTGTATCTAGTTCTGGGCTCCATAATTTTAAAAGGATGTGGAGAAGCTTGAGAGAGTCTAGAGATGATCAGAGCATGCGCATGATCAGAGGGCAGGAGACCAGGCCTTATGATGAGAGAGTGAGCGCCATGGGACCCTTCCCATGGGACCCTTTGACTATGCCCTCCTCCTGTTTATCATGAGGGTGCCTCTGGCAGACCTGTGGTCATGGGTGGGAACCATGAGTTATGATGGCGTGTGTGGCAAGCCTGGGATTCCCCAAAGTTCTGTAGATGCCTGGGTTCATATCTATGTCACAGGTATATGTACCTGCTCCCCCATCACCAGGAACAAGATAGCTCCAGACATTGACACTGTTCTGTGTGTTTGAAGGGAACATTGAAGGGCAAGCCATTTAGTTAGGCTGTGCTCAATACACAAATGATTTGATGGTTTCCCAGCTACCTGCCTCTGTGCATTGTGGGTGCTAATAGGGGACATGGGGCTTCAGGGATGACTAGGTGAGTGTACACATTCTCTTTTTTCATAGATTTCATAGACATTAAGGCTGGAAGGGACCTCGGAATATCACTGAGTCCAGCCCCTGGGCAGGAAGTCAGCTGGGGTCAAAGGATCCCAGCAAGATAAGCATCCAAATGTCTCTTAAAGGAGTCTAGAGTAGGTCTTTGCACCACTTCTGGAGGCAGGCTGTTCCAGGCCTTGGGGGCTCAGATAGTAAAGAAGTTCTTCCTTATGTCCAGCCTGAAATGATCTTGGAGGAGTCTGTGACCTTGTCATCCCTTGGGGCGCTCTGGTGAACAGGCGTTCCCCCAGAACCTGATGCACACCCCTTATATACTTATAGGCAGCCACCAGGTCCCCCATGAACCTGAGCTTTTCCAGGCTGAAGGGTCCCATGGCTCTCACTCTCTCATCATAAGGCCTGTTCTCCTGCCCTCTGATCACGTTCATGCTCTGATCATCTCTGGATTCTCTCAAGCTTCTCCACATCCTTTTAAAATTGTGGAGCCCAGAACTAGATACAGTACTCCAACTGTGGCCTCACCAAAGCCAACTACAGTGAAAGGATGACATCCTGGGATCTGCTTGAGAAACATCTATGGATGCAAGCCAGAGTTTTGCTCAGTTTACCAGCTGCAATATCGCATTTGTGGCTCATATTCATCTTGTGATCAGTCATGACCCCCAAGTCCCTTTCAGCCATGGTGCTAGCAAGTGTACCACTGCCAAGCCTATAAGGGTCCTGCGGGGGGGTTTTCCCCAAAGTGGAGTACCTTGCATTTTTAGGTGTTGAACACCATCAGGTTTTTGTCCACCCATTTTCTGAGCCTATCTAGGTCAGCCTGGATCACCATCCTGTCCTCAGGTGTGGACGCTTTACCCCAAAGTTTGGTGTCATCAGCGAACTTGGCCAGTCCGCTTTTGATGTAGACATCATTAATAAAGATGTTAAAGAGTATATGCCCAAGGATGGAGCCTGAGGGGACCTGACTGGTCACGGTGCACGATGATGATTTACTTTCATCTATTACCACTCTCTGGGTCCAACCTCAGAGCAAATTCCCCAGCCATTGGTCTGCGATGTAACCGAGGACACAGTTGGCCAATTTTTCCATGAGGAGATCATGGGGCACCAGATCATGGGCCCACATCATGGGCTTTTTTAAAATCAAGATATATGATGTCAATTTCTTCTCCCTTGTCCAGCTGATACATCACCTAGTCATAGAAGGAGATGAGATTGGTCAGGCAAGACCTACTCGCAACAAACCTGTGCTATCCCTCAGGATGTTGCCATCAGCCAGTTTGTCAAAAACGGTCTCTTTGATAATTTTCCAAGATCTTCCCCAGGATGGAGGTCAGGCTGATGGGCCTGTAGTTCCCCGGATCTACTTTCCTCCCTTTCTTGAAGATAGGCACCACATTGGCCTTCTTCCAATCTTTGGGTACTTCATCTCACAGCTCCATCCCACACCCCGCCCATGTGTGCTCCTGCTCCAGCCCCACTTCCTCTCTCACCTCTGTGCGGTGGGGGCAGATCGAGTTCCCAGCAGTCAGGGAGGAAGTGGGGCACAGGTAGGAGCAGGGGCTGGGGGGAGCATGTGCTTCCCAGGCCTCCACTTCTCCCATCACCTGTCCCAGCCAGAGCCCCAATCACTGCAGCTCCTGCTCCTGCTCCTGCCTGTGTCTCACTGCCTCCCACCCCACAGCCCTTTCCCCTTCCCCCCGACCCTTCTCCCACAAACTTACCTGCTGGGGGGGCATGTCCCCCAATAATTTTTTCTCCCTCTGCTTTGATCTGCCCCCCACTTTCCCTCCCCACAGACTGACCTGCTGGGTGGGGAGAAAAGGGGGGAGGGGAGGGGCAGTGCATGGTAGATCTTGGGTTGCTTTTAATTCAAAAAGCGATCTCCTACTTAAAAAGGTTCACAACCACTGCTGTAAGGGGAACTGCCATACAGTCTCAGGACTACTGTGATCC
Organism: Alligator sinensis; assembly: GCF_000455745.1. Classification (NCBI taxonomy): domain Eukaryota; kingdom Metazoa; phylum Chordata; order Crocodylia; family Alligatoridae; genus Alligator; species Alligator sinensis. The sequence goes on along the minus strand of NW_005843267.1, from coordinate 123,057 downwards.
TGCAGCAGGGAGTACAGGCACTGAAGGGCAGTGAAGTATTACCTGGTGCTGAGGAGCATGCTGAGCTATCTGGAACGGTGTGCAGAACCCTCACAGTGCAGACCTACTGGTGATGCAGGAGACCTATTCACAGCTGAGCATGACAATTGTTCACCGCTTTTAAGCTCCTGGCACGGAGGCAGCAGGGGCTGTAAGTGGCTCTTAAACAGACAACACCGCCATTCCTTGAAGCTTCTGAATTCTTCATGCAGCCCTGGAATCCACCACCTAGGTAATCACCCTCAACCAGCCAGCTTGCCTTCCCATCAGCAGAGCATTTTAAGGCACAATCCTCGCAGGGAGGACAGCAGCACTTTCCATTACATAAGTGACTTCCAAATCCTTCCTAGCCAGAATGGGCTGTGGTAGGGATGGTTATGGCTGAGCCAGGACAGTGTGTAAATAGCATGTTAATTACAGAGCTGTGGTGCTGTAAATTTGGATGTCTAATGCTTCCCAGCGAGCGGCTTTCTCTGTCCTTTGCCCTCCTATCTCACAGAAGGAGAAAGAAGAAATAGTATTAGTGGTTTCTGGATTTGGGGGAAGATTGTCCTGCCTGCTTCTTGAAGGTCCAGGCAGGACCCTGGGTAGTGTGTGTGGTCTGATGCACTGGGGCTTTGGTAAATGAATAAACTGAATTTCCTGCTGCACCCTGACAGCAAGGTGATGTTGCAGGCATAGAGATCTGGAAAAAACTGAGAACAGAAAACAGCCTATGGTATTGCCTAATGCTTTTACATTGCCCTTCCAGAGCATTATCAACATCGCTTGAGCAAACTTCTCAATACCTGACCAGATCATAACACACCGAGCTTCCACCTGTGCAAATCTCAGAGGCACAGGGAGCTGCGGTTAGTGGAAATTGATCAGATGAACCTGATCTTTTTTTCTTTTTCACTTCTGTGTAGTAACCTCTACTAACATGCTGGTTGGCTGTTATTTCTGGTCTCTGCAGCAGGGTGCCTTTCTGAACAGCAGGCTTCTATAGCCACAGGTTCAATCTCTCCCCCATTCAGTGTCAAGACTGCAGCAGGCAAAATGCTGTCAGATGCTTTCTCATGTTGTCTACCAATGCTACATACTTGTCTGAAGAAATGAAGTGTGCTGGCAGACATTTGAAGATAAGCTTTCTGTGACTGCTCACTTCACTGGAGCTCTGAGACTTTATCCTCTGCATCAGTTAGGTTCTGGGCTGTTGTGTCCTTGCCCATATCACTGAAGAGGGAAAGTATCTTCCTTACTTAATGAAGTATGCCTATTTTTAGGAAATCTGCTCTCCCTGTCACACAACACACTTGCTAAAAAGACCCCGGGTCTTGTTTGTGTCATGGGGGTGAGGCTAGGCTCTTTAACTGTATTAAACAAGGCTGAAGCAATAGCGGGAGCTTGTTTCTGTTTGGTCACTTATGTCAGTCCCCACTGTCATGTGTTATTCATGTGATGGGCTAGCTGGCAGTGACCTAGCCCAGGGGGTTTGAAAGGGCAAAAGATGATTGGAGGACTTGGGATTCCCTTTCCTCACCAATCAGGCCCCAGAGACTCAGCCCTCATGTCCCCTGATTGGCCCCTTGGGTCACCTGGAGGGGGATAAAAGGGGCAGCACAGCTGACTTAGGGAAGAGATCAGTGAGGGACCATGAGGAAGGAGCTTCGAAGAGCTGGGTCAGCAGGGTGGGAGCAGTTGCCCCAGAAGAGCCTGAAGGAGCAGGACCTGCAGGCAGCAGTTGGACCCTCAGCATTGCGGCATGTGGCCAGCAGGAGAGGCTTACTGCTGGGCTCCAGGATCCCCTACAAGAGGCTGTGGCCAGCAGGAAAGGCTTCCCTGCTCCAGCAAGGATCTGAGCAATGACCTGAGAGGTTCCCAGCTCGGCTTCCAGCTCCTCCGATCAGAGACCAGGCAGCTCAACCTGAGACCGGGGCTCCAGAAAGGTCAAGACCCCTAGCAGCTTGGAGCAAGCAGTACCAGCACTGGTAGCTGTGTGGCAGCATTTCTGCTTACCATGTGGGATATCTGAGTTCAAGTTCCAGCTTTGGTAATTTGGGGTGAGTGAGCTAGGATGGAAAAATTTCTCTTGCAGTGGAAAGGAGCCTTTGTGTTTTCCCCCTTTCTCCCCCTCCAGGTACCCAGGCCCTATATTTCTTTGTCCTTTGACATTTTGTATTTTGTGCCTTTTTATATTTCCCCAACCAGTATTGTTTGCTCTGCTGTTTGTGTTTTATATTTTGTTAACCCTGTCTTTTGTCAGTGATTGTAAGTGTCTAACCTTTGTTGAATCCTGCCCCTTGGGGCATTGTAGTGTTCATTATACCCCCTGATTATTCCCGTTATGTTCCCAGTATTGTTCCCTCATTAAAAGGTATATGGTTCAGTCCCCATTGGTGGTCTCCTCTATAGGGGGAGGAGAGTCTCTACACCTCCCACAGTGCTTGGGCACCTGCTTTGATCCCTTCAATTGGAGAAGGGGGTACCTTTTGGAGTACCGCCCGGGTTACATTCATGTGCCTGTGAGAGGTCCAGAGCATTAGTCCAAGCAGGGTTGTCAAGGCAGTTCCTGACCTGTTCCTCCTCAGGGATTGCTATAAGGCAGTGGATCTGGCCAGAGGACTAAATCTCATGCCTGGGTCAGATGCAGCAGGGCCCCATCCATCGTACAGAGAAGGTAGAGAAGCAACCCAGCTCAGATCCAGCCATACCAAGGAAGTGGACATAATCCTGCCTTGATCCAGTCCCATGGGGGAGGGGCCTTCCTTGACCCCATGGGAGGAAGGGGGCTTGGCCCAGCCCCAACCTGGTGGGTGGGGGAAGAGGGTTATGTCCCAAACCTTTGGGAGGGACAGTGGCATGTGGCCCAACCTGAACCAGCTGTGAAAGGGAAGGGAGTGTGGCCTAGCCCTGTGGGGGTGAGGAGGGAAGAAGGGGGCATAGGCTGATCCCAAAACATCAGCACAGAAGGAAGAGGGGCCTGTCCTGACCCCGATTTGGCTGTGTGGATGGCCCATCTCTGAACCATACAGGGGGCTTGGGAATTTGGTAGCAGGGAGGGGTGGCAGTATTCTCTGCAGTCTGGATTCCATGGTTTCACAGCCTGCATTTGGCCTGAGGGCCAGAGACTGAGCACCCCTGCTATAGGGTATGACATGTACTTTGGTAATAAGAAGCGGGGAAAGGGGGCAGAGGGAAGCCTTCTGTAGTCAGTATTGCTTGAAACCTAGTGTAATAACTAGGGATCCAGGATTTCCATTTGCCATGGAAAAACACAGCTGTGACGGGCTAGCTGGCAGTGACTTAGCCCAGGGGTTTTGAAAGGGCAAAAGATGATTGGAGGACTTCGGATTCCCTTCCCTCACCAATCTGGTAATGATTTGGCCCAGGGGTTTTGAAGGAGGTTTTAGGTCCAAGGAGGTGATACTTCCCCTCTATCGGGCGCTGGTCAGACCGCAGTTGGAGTACTGCGTGCAATTCTGGGCGCCGCACTTCAAGAGGGATGCGGATAACCTGGAGAGGGTCCAGAGAAGTGCCACTCGTATGGTTAAGGGCCTACAGACCAAGCCTTACGAGGAGAGACTAGAGAAACTGGATCTATTCAGCCTCCGCAAGAGAAGGTTGAGAGGCGACCTTGTGGCTGCCTATAAGTTCATCACGGGGGCACAGAAGGGAATTGGTGAGGTTTTATTCACCAATGCGCCCCCGGGGGTTACAAGAAATAATGGCCACAAGCTAGCAGAGAGCAGATTTAGACTGGACATTAGGAAGAACTTCTTCACAGTTACAGTGGCCAGGGTCTGGAACGGGCTCCCAAGGGAGGTGGTGCTCTCCCCTACCCTGGGGGTCTTCAAGAGGAGGTTAGATGAGTATCTAGCTGGGGTCATCTAGACCCAGCACTCTTTTACTCACCAATCAGGCCTCAGAGCCTCACCCTCCATGTCCCCTGATTGGCCCCTTGGGTCACCTGGAGAGGGATAAAAGGGGCAATGCAGCTGACTCAGGGGAGACCAGTGAGGGACCACAAGGAAGGAGATTCAAAGAGCTGGGCCAGTGGGGCAGGAGCAGTTGCCCCAGAAGAGCTTAAAGGAGTGGGACCTGTAGGCAGCAGTTAGACCCTCAGCAGCGCGGCATGCAGCTGTCAGGAGAGGCTCCCCACTGGGCTCCAGGATCCCTTACAAGAGGCTGTGGCCAGCAGGAGAAGCTCCCCGGCTCCAGCAAGGATCTGAGCAGCAACCTGAGAGGTTCCCAGCTCTGCTTCCAGCTCTTCCAATAAGACACCAGGCAGCTAGACGTGAGGCCAGAGCTCTGGGAAGGCCAATGCCCCTAGCAGACTGAAATAAAGCCAGCAATGGTGGCTGTGTGGCAGAGTTTCTGCCTACTATGTGGGAGACCTAAGTTCAAGTTCCAGCTTGGGTGACTTGAGATGTGTGAGCTAACAGGAAGAAGTTCTTCTTGCAGTGGAAAGTGACCATTGTGGTTTCTTTCTCTAGGTACCTAGGCCCTGTATTCCTCATCATTTGATATTTTGTATTTTGTGCCTTTTATATTTCACCCACCAGTATTGTTTGTTCTGCTGTTTGTGTTTTACATTTTTGTTAACCCTGTCTTTTGTCAACTGGATAACTATGTCTATGATTGTAAGTGTCTAACCTTTGTTGAATCCTGCCCCCTCAGGGCATTGTAGTGTCCCCTATACCCCCTGGTTTATACTGGTTATGTTCCCAGTATTGTTCTTTCATTAAAAGGTATATGGTTAAGTCCCCATTGGTGGTCTGGCTCTGCTGTATAGAGGGAGGAGAGTCCCTACACCTCCCACAGTGCTTGTGCACCTGCTTTGATCCCTTCAATTGGAGAGGGAGTACCTCTTGGAGTACCACCCAGGTTACACATCAAAATGTGAATTTTCCTCCTTAAAGGAGAAAACCATGGGTTTCCCCTTCCAGTCTGCAAGGAGCTGGTTGGGGCTGGGAGGAGTGGGATGCAGGGGGCAGGGAGCTCCACATACATGTGTACATGGCAGCCAGGCACTGTCGGAGAGCAGCTCCCACATCTCCTTCCAGGTAAGTCTATAGGGAGGCATAGGAAATGCATGGGGGGGATGGGGGGCGCAAGCAATTTGTGGGGGACACAGGTAACACATTATGGGGGCACATGCCATGCCATATTTCCGTACCCACAGTGTAGTGCAAGGCTCAGCCTGGCCAGACCAGCTCCAGGCAGGAGCCACCTCCACAGCCCACAGACAGGAGCCAGTACAGGAGGAAGTGCCATGCTGCCATTGCTGCCAAGATAAGGTGCCCCCTGCCTGCCCAGCAGCAGCAAGGGACACAACTCCATGCTGCTGCTGCCACTGACGATGGCAGTACAACACCCCCTCTTGCTGGCCACACCCAAGGAGGTGGCTCTTGCCCAGCCAGGCTGCAGCTCTACTCCCGATGCCCCACATCCCACTGTGGGAGCAGAAATATGGGGAGGGCAGGTGTCCCCCCACTTCCTCAATGTATCACTTGTACCCCACTGTTCCCCCCACAACATGTTGCCTATGCCCACATGCCCCCTTCTCCACAAACCCACACCACTTCCCACATACCCATGCCTTTCCTCACACACTGGGGGCAGGGAAACCAGGTCAGGAGTGAGGGGCCCCAGCAGGGCTGGAAGGGATGGTGAGCTGTGGGTTGGGAGTAAGAGGCAACAGCATGGGCAGGGGCAGGGAATTAGCATATTAGGCCTGCTCAGGACCACAAAGCAGCAGGGGGACAGCCACAGCTGGACCTGTGCCCTGGTGAGCAAAGGGGGCAGAGAGAGCTCTAATTTCTATGATAAAAAAAACCAATCAAATGCTAAAATATATATGTATTTAGAATTTATTTTATTATAATGATTGAACCACTGGAAGGCTTCCGAATTGCTTTACACTATGGTAAGTCAGCTGGACAGGCCTTGGCACGGGGGGCAGATGGCTGAGCCCCCCATCTCTGCTCACTCTACAGGGATAGGTGGGCCACTGGGTGCTGGCCACAGGCAGCCTGCCTTCCCCATCCCCTTCCCAGACTGAGACAGACCTGGCTTCTGCCAGCACCTGCTGCCACAGCTCCAGATGTCCCAGATGTAGCATGAAGAGCTCTTTGCACAGACTGAGGGGTGCCTGACCCAATGCACCCTGTGGCTGCTGCTTGTCATGGTGCCCCAGGCGCACCTGCAAACCTGGTATGGGACCCTGAGCTTTGATGGTGTGGCGAGCAAACCCACGCTTCCCCACAACCTCCACTGCTGCCTCGAGAGCTACCTGTGGCTGCTTTACATGTCCCTGCCCCCCACAACTGAGGATGACATCACTGCCGGCATCAGTGTGTGAGACCCATACCTGCCTAGCTGACAGAGCACAGCCTGCTCAAAGTTTTGCACTGCCTCCTGACACCCTGTGTGGTGCGTCTCCTGGCACTCAGAGGGAGCATGGCCAGGTGGGGAGCAGGGGCAGGAATGGGCCCTTCCCCCAGTGCAGGGATTACTGGGTGGGCATGGCTGATGTGCCCAATGGCCTGAGTCCATCCTGGCCAGCAGTGGGTGAAGACATTCACCTCCCAGTGGTGTCCTGGGATGCAGGGGCATGGAGCCTGGCTTCCTGGGCAGAGGCCCACTCCAGGGAGGAGCTGGAGCTGCTGAGGGTTGGTGGTGCCATGGCTGGACTAGCCTTCTGGGTGGATAGCACACCCAGAGCTGGTGGGGTAGGTACTGGCCTGGGCTGCTAGAGCTGCTCAACAAAGCTGGGGCAAGGACCACAGCAGGAAGGGGTCCTGGCACCTGTGCAGTAAAGTATCTTGTGTAGATGCACCCAGTATTGCCTAACCCAGAAGCTGAGTTGGTAGAAAAGTCTCACTACTCACTGCTTAAAGATACAGCTAGTCACCTGCATGTCTCTGTGTGAAGATTTAGCATGGTAGCCTGGCAATAACCCTGCTTCTCATTTTTGTCACTGAATATTATGTCAGGCTGGATTCTGCTTTCACTTATAGATTCAGTGGGGCTGTGAGCTGGATGGAATCAGAATACAGCCTCATTCAAATGCTGCCATGGCAGAACTTTGCTCACACCCCCACCTGTTTTTCTACTAGACTGCCCTGTGTGCCCAGAGGGAGGTCAGTGCAGGTTGGGACAGAGGGTAATTAGAGATGATGATGAGGTGATGGTGCCTGCCTGCTCAGCATAGGCTAGACTTCGCCTGGAGTACTGCATGCAGTTTTGGGTTCCATAGTTTTTTAAAAGATGTAAAGTTAGGGAGGATTCAGAGGCAGGCAACAAAGATGATCAAGAGTTTGGAAAGCAAGTCATATGAGGAGAGGCTGAAGGAGCTAGGCATGTTCAGACCATGGAAAAGGCACTTAAGAGGGGACATTATAGCAGTCTTGAAGGGTTGCCATAAAGAAGAGGGAAAATGCCATTTCTTTCTTGCTGAAGTGTAGGATGTAGGCCAGGGGTGGGCAATTATTTTGAGCAGAGGGCTGCTTACTGAGTTTGACAAGTTATCAAGGGCCATATCGGCACCCCAGAAATTGGTCCTCTGGAAGGATGCTCTGGTTTCTGGCCAGAGCATCTCTGTGTGCTTCTGCTGCCCCAACATGTGGGGCACGCACCCTTAGCATGCTGGGGCAAGCAGAAGCGTGGCAAGGATCCGGTGCGACTGGGATCTGGGTACTGTCAGAGGTAAATAGGGACTGGGAAGGGGGACTGCGCTTGTGTGGGGGGCATTCTAGGGGGGCTGTGTGTCTGGGTAGGGCTGGTGGGGGGGCGTGGGTCCCCCGCAGGGCCCACAGCTCCCCTGCCACAGCAGCAGCCCTGGGGTGCTCAGGGCCCGCTGCTGCCAGCCCCTCCCCACCGCCCAGTGCAGTGCAGTGCAGCGCAGCGCCAGCCTCCTCAGAGTCAGTACCACCTGTCACGGGTGCAGCCTGGCTCGGTGCAGTGCTGCGCGGGGACATACTCCTTTCAGCACCCCTAAGCCACTCAAGCTGTCATCCAGGTGCTGGCACTGCTCACGGGAGTCTCATGTCATGCCGAGCCAGGTCCTGCCTCTACAGGCCCCCACCAGTTTTGTGGAGGCAGGACCCAGCCCAGCACAACATGTAGTCCCCACAAGTGGCACCAGCCCCCAAACAACCCAAGTGGCCCAGAACACCAGAAAAGGCATGCGGGCCCTTACAGCACAGTGCCAAGCTGGGCTGCACCTGTGACAGGTGGCACAGGTAGCGCCAGCCCCGAGGTGGCCAGGGCCATGCCACACCACAGGAGGAGCTCCGACTACAGCAGGCCCTGAGCACCACACAGCTCCTGCTACTGGTGCTGCTGCAGGGGTGAGCTGTGGCCCTGCAAGGGGGTGGTTGGGGCCCTACAGGGGGGGGCTGTTCTGTGGGGGGGCTTCACCCTGTAGGAGGACAAAAGAACCACCCTCCCGAGTCCCCCCACTCCCACAGTCTCCCCACACACCCCATGCCCCCCCAC
>NW_005843267.1:111135-114141 GCF_000455745.1 Alligator sinensis | reverse complement strand
GGGGCCAGGGAGGGGCAGCGGGCACCGCCCCCGCCTGGCAGCACCCAATGTGTCAGGGCATTTTTTAAAGCACCGGGAGCTGGGGCAGGCAAGGCAGCCATGAGGGGGCTGCAGGAGTGGTCGGGGGTTGGAAGGGCTGGGAGAGCAGGCAGGGGATGGGGCCTGGCAGGGGTCCCCCCATGGTCCCCTCCCGCCCCCTGTAGCTCCCCCTTCTCTGCCCCTACTTACCAGCTCCAAGTTCAGCTGCAGGTCCCTACTGCAGCCACCGGAGACTGTCTGAATCAAAGATCTGAAGAGCTTTGAAATCAATTCGGACCTTTTAATTGGTCCCCCAATTCGGTTGGGATTCAGAGATTGGGCCACCGAATTGGGCCAAATCTCCTTTGAATTGAATCACCACCCGAAGCTTCGCACCACCCTAGACTTTATTTTATTATTATGACAGAGACACTTGTAAGCTTCCAAATTGCTTTAACATTTAAAATATATCAATAAAACATTGCCCAACTGATCTCTCTCTCACATATATATATTAGTGGTCTTCTGTTTTAATGGTGGAAAAACAAAGATTTTGCAGTTTTTAAATAGGAAACACCAGAATTCCTGCTAGTGAGGCAGGTGGCAGGACCCAGGCAAAGGAGCCTGCTCAGAGCTGGCACCTAGGACCCAGCTGGAGGTGGCTGACCTCCTGGCCACTTGGGGCTGGAAGGACATGCTTTGACAGTTCAAAGGCAGCCACCACACTGAGAATATCTTCCAGGCAATAGCTGCCCAGATGACAGGGTAACAACACACATGGCAGTAGTGGTGCACAGAGACCAACTATGAGGTTCAGATGCCTCTGCTGCAGCCATGCAGTCCCCATTTGGGTCTAGCAGGCACACAGCCTTGGGGACACATGCTGGCACAGGTGGCAACAGGTCATAGTCAGGCAGATCCCATGGAGCATGGTGGGGAGTAAGCGCACCTGCCACCTGTCACCCACCGTCAGGCCAAAGTCCTTGACCCAGTTTAGCCAGGCAGAGGAGGCTGCTGAGTACAATTCCTGGCAGGCCTCCACACATGCCAGGTCACCCCAGTCCTGGACCACAAGGAGTACATCATCAGCATACGTTAATAGCATACGTTAACAGGACCAGCCACACTTCCAGCTCCCAGAGTACCAACCCCACCACTTGCCTCCACAGGAGGGTGAGGAAGGGCTCCAGGGCCGAGATATACAGCTTGCCTGACAGTGGGCAGCCTTGACATACCCCTCACCTGAACAGGATGGGCTCCATCAGGGTCCACTTGAGTTTGACCAAACACTCTGCAGAGGTGTACAGCACCTGGAAGGCCCACAGAAAGCGGGGCCTGAAGCCAAAGGCCCACAGCGTGCCTGTGAGGTACCCCATCCAACCCTGTTGAATGCGGTCTCCTGTTCCAGGGACTGGAGGGCAAAAGACAGGCCCTCCCGGGGCACCAGCTCCAGGAGGTCCCGAACCAGGTACAGGTTGTCGAAGATGGAATGCCTGGGCACCATGTACATCTGATTGGGATGGATCGTGTCTATCTGCACAGACTGCAGACCCAGCAAGATGGCCTTCACTGCCAACTTGTAGTTCGTGCAGAAGAGGGACGCAGGATGCCAGTTCCTCAGGTCAGGGGGGTTTCCCTTCTTTGGCAGGAGGGTCAACACAGCCCTCCAACATGACAAGGGGAGCTCCCACCTTCCTTCAGATTTGGCCCAGATCGCAGCAAAGTCCAGGCCGAGGAGGTCCCAGAAGGCCCGGTAAAACTCCGCAGTCAGCCCGTAGATACCCGGTGCCTTGTTGCCAGGAATCAGGCGGAGGGCAGCTGAAAACTCAGACAGAGTGAAAGGAGCTTCCAGCCAGTCCTGGTCACCTGTGCTGACCTGTGGGAGTCCCTCCCACAGGGTTTGACAGGCTTTGGCATTGGTCAGATCCAGGGAGAAGTCTTCATAGAAGTCTCACACATGCCGGTGCAGCTCACTTGGATCTGTGAGGGGTGCTGTCACCTGCCAGAAGGCAGGTAATGTACTTCCTGGACCCCCACCTCCTCTCCAGGGCACAGAAGCGGGAGCCACAGTCCATCTCCTGAAGGAGCTGGACACGCGAGTGGAAAAAGTGCACCATGGGCATGGTGGTCGTCCAGAGCATGAAGCTCTTCCCGCCTCTCTCCACAGAGGGATGCGTTGGTTGGGTCAGGGACCAGGCACCTCTCCAGCTCCAACACTTCCCACTCAAGTTGCTCTCAGATCGCCTCCCTCTGCCAGGTGTGCCCCCGAGTGTAGCTGCAGCAAAAGAACTGGATGCGCACCTTCCCCACATCTCACCATCTCTGAGCCAAGGGGAAAGCTGCCTGTTGTTCCCACCAGACCAGCCAGATCTCCCAGAAGGCCTCCCTAAAGCCCATGTCCTCCAGCAGACTGGCATCAAAATGCCAGTAGGCCAACCCCAGACTCCCAGGCCCCAATGTGGCCTGGGCCCAGACAAGGTGGTGATCACTGAAAGAGGGTCAGCCAGATGCCAGACAAGTGGGTCTGGGCAAATTCTATAAATTCAGCATCCCTGCTCCTTCCCCACCCTCACACAAGTGAAGACAGGGGGGCTGGCAGGATAACAGGCACACTAGAAGCCCACCAGGGAGTAGTCCACCAGAATCTCCCCAAGGACGCCCACAACAGCCTGGTTCCACCCCCTGCCCGACCAGAATCGCACGTCTAGGGTGATGTTAAAGTTCCTGCCAAGGACCAGGCACTCAAAGGTTGAGGGTGCGGATATAAGTGGAGGCCTGACAGAAAAATATGCCAAACTCAGGTCCTCCACAGGGGCATACGTGTTCAGAAAGTTCAGGACCAGCCCTTGCACTTGGACCCAGAGGTGCAGCAGGCAGCCCAGCCCCACCTCCACATCCTGGAGAACCTCCAGCTGCAAGCCTGGGGAGAACAGGGTGGCCACCCCACAAGAGAGGCGACTAAAAAAGACCCTGCCTCCCCACTCCAGC
>NW_005843267.1:110388-111080 GCF_000455745.1 Alligator sinensis | reverse complement strand
CCCCCACCTTAAGAAAGGAGAGCACCCAGCATCTCTGGAGACCCTTTCTGCAGCCATGGACATTGAGGGTCGCAATCTTAAACAACCTCATGGCTGGGGAGGTGGAGTAGATGATTCAGTAGGAGCCTCATGAATCTCAGCACCCGGTGTAGGGTGTGCCAGCTCGCGCTGTGCCCTCCCATAAGTATAGAGGACATCTATAAAACTGCAGGCCCACCTATAGATCCAGGCAGCTTGTGGGCCCCTTACCTTCCCCCACCAGCGGTCATGCAGTGGTGAGAACACTATCAATCTCTCTCCAGCGGTCCAAGGTGAGTTGTACCTTGCTGGTGGACTGCCAGGTATACTCACAGTCAAGAAATGCAAGTAGCTCATCCCTGGTGAACCACCAGGACCAAGAGGTCCACAGGCTCCATGAACTCTGGTAGTTCTCAGGGCGTCCTCCTGGTCCTGAGGTTCAGCGGCTCCTTAGGTACCATCTGAACCCCACAGTCCACTAAGTCCCTAGACTCTGTCTGGCATTGGGAGAGCTCTGCGGCCCCTTGGGATGGGGGTAGGGTTAAGGGTGGAGGTGGGATTCCACCAGAAGATGGCAGGGCAGCATGGGTGACTAGTGCCTTCCAAGCTGGGACCAAGAGGTCCACAGACTCCACACAGCCTGCCAGTTCTCAGGGTATCCTCCTGGTCCTGGG
>NW_005843267.1:106392-110378 GCF_000455745.1 Alligator sinensis | reverse complement strand
GGTATCATCTGAACCCCCCAGTCCACTAAGGCCCTGGACTCTGGCTGGTACTGGGAGAGCTCTGCAGCCCCTTGGGATGGGGGTAGGGGTAAGGGTGGAGGTGGCATTCCCTCACAAGATGACAGGGCAGCATGGGTGTCTGGTGCCTCCCAAGTCGGGGTGGGGAGGGGGCATCAGATTGCTGATGGGAGGGGTCCCCCTGCACCCAATTGCTGACTGGGGGGGAGGGGGGGGGGCAGGGTTCCCAATGGCCGATTGCTGAGCCAGTGGCAAAACCAGAAGTGCACTTTTGCTGGCACTTCTGGTTTCATGTCTGGTGCTTCCAAGGGGTGCACGGCCAATCTCAGGGGGTGCACATGCACTTGTGTGCACCCCCTATACATCGCCAATGCAGGGCAGAGCTGTAACCCGCGGGTTCTGCACGGGATCCCTGACAAGATTGGATTGTTGGTCCAGGGACCCCATCCTGAATCCTTCCATCACAAGCCCCCTCTCCACTGTCTTTTTGTGCAGCGGCCTCCAAGGCAAGGAGAAAAACCCCCTTGCCATGAAAGTGGGAAGCTGCCATGATCTTAGGGGCCCCCACCACCCAAGCCAGGGCCTGCACCCAGGTCTCAAAGTTCAGGTTTTCAGGCTTGGGTAGTTGGCACTTCACCCCGTGACTGTGTGCAAGTGCCAGAAAGGAGACTCCACCACCCGAGCTAGAAGGGCCGGCAGTGGAGGATCCAGGCCCTGCTGTGGGATTGTGTTGGTGGGGCCGAGGCTAGGGACAGAGACAGGCTGAGTGGGTGTGCTAGCTGGTGTAGCGCACCTGATCCCCTCAGGCATCGGTGGTCTAGGCTTGAGGGAAGGGCCCTTGCCCATCCCACCCCCAGCTGTGGAGGAGGCTAAAAAGAACCCTTCCCACTGCCTTTTCCCTTGGACCCTGATGGTGGGGGAGGGGGCTTGGGAACCCCTCTGGGGGCGGGGGAGCTGGCCAGGGGATTCCCTGGCCCTGTTGGCTCCCTGACAGATTCCCACCTGCCCCTGCAGTGGAGGTTGCAGGCTTCTCTATGCCCCCCCCCGCAAGGAGGTTGGTTGGACTCTACCTCTGGGGTGGGGGCTGCAGGAGCATGCATCCCTTTGCAGGCTTGGCTGGGATCTGCCACCATAGTGGGGGCTGCAGGAAGCTCTGATGGGGGACAGATGCCACCCCCCCCAAAGGTTCCTGCCCTGCCATTGCTTCACATGAGGGAGGGGAAGATAATAAATAAAACCAAAATAGATTCACTAGCTCCACTGTATAATAGGAGAAGTGGGCTGAAGCTCACTAAGCTACAGCCCCACAGGAAAAAAAAGTGGGAGGGCTATGCTTGAAGAATGTGGGGGAGAGGGAACACATACCCAAGGGCTGGGGAGACTCGAGCTAGCTTACTCAGCCACACAACAAACACCAGGGCAGGGGGAGTGGACCATAGGACTTACCGCACCAGGGCAAAAAAAAAAACCACACAGGAAAGGTTGCTGAGGCAGAAGTAAAAGATAGCTGGAGCAGTGGAGGGGCCTTGTTTGTTGAAGCTCAGTTCAGAAGCCCCTTAGGCCCCCAGCCAGGCACTTAGCAGCAGAAAGGCAGGAAAACAAAGTAGGATCAGATGCAGTGAGGCAGCTTTGAGGGAGGGCAGTTGCAATCAGTCAATTAGGGAGTAATCCCGTATAGGTGTGGTGTTGAGTGGTGCAAAGTGGTGCAGCAGCAAATCTCCCTCTCTCATGAGAGGGGGCAGCAGCAGAGCAGCAGCCGTCTAGTTCAGCCACTCAGGGTGTGCTTCAGGTGAAAGTGGAGGTAAAGGCCGGGGTGGCCTGCCAAGGCAGCTAGGGCAGGCAAGACAATTATAGGCTCTGGCAGTGATGGTGGGAGAGGCCCACAAGCAGTGCAGGCTTCCTGCCCAGGCTGACCCCCAACCACGGCTTGGCGGTGAGCTGAGCAGCAAGCCAGAACAGGTGTGCAGAAGCTGGGGTGCTGGGTGTGGTACAGTGCACTGGTCCCTGCCCTGAGGGGGGGCAGCAGTGTGCAGCAGAGGACCACCCCCCATGGGGGGGAAGGGGGACAGCAACAGCAGCAACTAGCCATGAAGGGCAATTAATAGGTGGGCAGAGTGTGACAGGACCCACCCAGAGGGCAGCCCTCAAGGACCTTGTCTGCAGCTAATCCTGCACTCTGCACTCCCCTTATGCTCTTCTCTACACTTACCTGCCATGCCTTGATGTAATCAACTGTCTGGGGGAGTTGCCCATTGGTATCATTCCCAGACGGTTTCAGTCTCTGGTGCTTCCTCTATTTTTTTCTCTCTCACTTTGTCTGGCTCTAAACATGGCCTTCCACTTCCCACACTGCACCCATGTCTCACAGGTCTTAATCTCTGTTCATTAGGTCTCCTGACACTCCTAGCTTCAGCCCTGTGGCATCAGCCTATCCCCATTCTGTAAACCTGTGGGGGTCAGGAGCCTGACTGAAGTGTACAGGGCCCTCTGCTATGCAGCCTCCAAACCATGCCTCCAGGTCCTCTGGCTGTTATAAACAAATTACTAACAAAAAAAAACATAACCCCACTGCATAAACACAAACTTTAATGAAAATCTTAACTTATCTGGGCACACTCATGAGCTGGAAAAATCTCCTCTTTTCCTGAGAGACTTAAGGCCACTATATAATGCAGTTCCTTTCTCCACAAGCATCAGAACCAGAGTGTCCCCTCTGCCCTGGAAGCAAGCTGATATACTGGCCAGCCCCTTCCCCCCCAGTCCACTGATCCCTGCAGGCCACTACCCCAGTGCATGGGAGTCCCCTTATCCCATCCCATGCAGCTGGCATGTTCTGGGTCAGGGCGAGGACTGGAGCTTGCTGCAGCTGTGGGCAGAGTGGGGCTGGGGCGGTGGGAGAGGGAGAGGGAGAAAGGGAAGTATGACCCTCCACTTAGGGAGTTTTGGAGAGCTGTTGCAGATGGATGGAGAGCATGCTGACCCAGACTATGACAGCTCACTAAAACTGTCAATGTGGTTCTCAGGGCCAAATAATTGCCCACCCCTGGATTAGACCCATTTCACTGAATGCTTGAAGTCTACACAATCACACTGATTCAGTTTGCAGTGAACAGATTTAAAATGTACTTGATTTTCCATGTACACTTGTGAGCCATTCCAGGCAGTTTTAAATAGGTTTTTGTGTGCACCTATATCACAGTTAAACCCTGTTCAAACTATTCTAACTGTCATGTATGTCTATGCCCTCAGCTGGTGGTAGCTAGTGGGGGGTGGGGCATGTGTGGCTTTTTTTGCTTTTTTTTTTTTTAATATAAAAATTAGGAAGACACAAATATCAAGAAGACTTATAAGAATAACTGTTTCAAGGCCCATTGCACAAATACCCTACTAGAAAATTCAGTCTTCAACCACCAGATCCTTTGCTACTATTTCAGGAAGACAGATATACTGTGTTCATTAGGCATGCAAAAGCCTTTGTCTGCGTTTTTGTCTATACAGTGCCAGTAACCAGGCCGAATGTCTGATGGGGCACCATGCATCTATTGCCTCCAAGGGATACAGTAGGACTGGCAGCTCTTCTACCTGTGAGGACTCCCTATACAAGGCCTTGGAGAGTGGCTGGAGCTCTACTAGGACCTCCTCAGGTTGTAGAAGCTGGTCTCCACCTCCAGCCACTGTTGCCCAGGGCACAGATCTCCCTGCCAGCAGTGGAAGTGCCTTGGTGTGCCAGAGGACTTACCACACCAGGGCAAAAAAACATCCTGATCAAGATCGCTCATAAATCAGGGACCTCCAGAACAATGCCAAGCTGTGGTGAATAGATCCCTCTGTGCTGGCCTGGCACATGGACCTGCCCACACTGTGCACACCTTGCCATATACTTCAAGAGTCAAGGCTGCCCTGCTGGACAATGCCCTCACCTACATCCAAGAAGTCCTGCATATGATTAGTCCCTGCCCCCTGGTATC
>NW_005843267.1:105966-106361 GCF_000455745.1 Alligator sinensis | reverse complement strand
CCCCCCCCCCAAGGGAGGTCCCTTCTACAGCAGGCCCCACATACCCCCAGCCACACTACCTCTGAAGGCTTGGGGATAACAAACTTGTCTGCTTCCACACAGCCCAACACCACCAGCTCTACATCTTCATGCTCGGCATCCTTCACCATCCCAACCTTATGTCTTGTCCAGACACCAAGTGGCATAACACCCTCAGCTAATGCGAGGGTCCCCAGTAGACCAGCCTGTACTTCATCCTCATCCCACAAGGGATTGGGGACCTCAGCTGGTATTACCCCCACAAAGTAATCTGCATGGTTGTGTATCTATCACATGATGGACACCCCCCCCCAAACACCTGCCTCTTCTGCCAGAGGGAGACCCTGGCAAACATCCATCTTGAATGCACCAGGCTA
>NW_005843267.1:84678-105955 GCF_000455745.1 Alligator sinensis | reverse complement strand
GATGTTCTACCCCCCCTGTGTTTTTTTTTTTTTTTTTTTTTAATGCATTCCCCATCTGTGGCCCCATCAAATGCTGGGACCTCCTAGTCAGCCTCTTCCTGGCTGTAGCTAACCTAACCCTCTATCTGACCAGAAAAGAGGCTCTGGCAGGGGCCACCCAATGACTGTGAAGCTATCTTCCTGTCCCTCATCCAAACATGCCTCCATGTCAAAGTTTCACTGTGCAGTGTCCCTAGATCCTACGACTCTTAAAAGAGTCAGCAGGTGCTGGACAGTGTGCACTGCTCACTGTCCCCCCTTGGAACACTTGTTATGAACCTATGACCCCTCTTCATGTCCGTTTCCTTTTTAGTTGTTCCCAGTACTCAGTTGTTATACTTCCATTGCTTCCCTAAGACTCATAGTTTTCTTAGTGAGCTTGGGCCCACTTTCCCCCAGTTGCATAACATATACTTGACCTCTGCCCATGTGTATAATTGCAGGTTGCAAAATCAACCTCTATTGTGCACAATATGTATGCCTTTTCTTGGCTGCTCAAGTGGGTTTCTACTTACCATCGGCTCAGCCCTGACAGCAGGGAACAGAGATTACCATCTTTCTGTCTCCCCTGATGCTTTCCGACCTGACACCCCATAATCCCCAATGACTAGGCCCAAAGCAGTAATTATTTTAGTAACAAAGAATTGCTTTATCACATGCAGAGGTTCCAGGGGAGGCTGGGTTCCTCCCAGGAAACTCCTACTTCCCACTTTACTTTGTCAGCAAAAAGAATAGCTGTGGGTGGAGGCATGAAGCTGCCACAAGGGGCAAAGTGCTGGCTAACAGAAAGTATGACCCTGTCAGGTACCTGTACCTCAAATCCTACAGTTGTCACAGAGCAGAGGGATTGGTGCTCAGAGTGCATTCAGCACTGGCTATAATCGGGCCTTTAATCAGTTCTGGACTTTGGACAGCTTGTGCACCATTCAGATGCAATAAAAGACAGGAGGTGGCATACAGCATCAGCCCTAGCCACGGGAGTTTTTCTGCTGTGGATACCACAGGAAGCACAGCTATGAATTGGTAAAGCTCTTCCTTTCTTTATGTACTAGTGAGAACTGTAATCAAGGCAGCTGAAAGGGGGGATTTGTCTTCTGTGATTATTCTGACTGGAGGGATTCGTTGTACTTCTTCTGTTGTATGGGTCCCTGAGGTGCTCAGCAAGAAATTTTGTGAGATGGGAAAGAGGGATACTCTCTAGGAGCTGCCCCTAACACTTTTGGGAGTGCGGTTCAGAGCAGCTGTGTAGAGGCCAATGTTGGTGGTCTAGCCCACACTAGGGTTAATGGGAGTCAGGGGTAAATTCAGGCATGGCACAACGGTGTATTTGCACCTGTCCCCGTCGTTCCCCCCACCCCCTTCCACAATGTAGTTCACCGGTTAGCAGCTCCAGTTCCATGCATCTCTGAATGACTATATCCCCTGTGGAGTCCAAGATGTGGCTGGACCCCTGGTGGACCAAGCAGGGAGAAAGTAAGGAAGGGAAGACCAGCCACTGCCTCCATTTTCCCTGGCTAACCTAGGGGCAGGGAAAGACCCAGGACTGCTCTTGCCCATCACAGCTGAGGGCTGTGGTGAACACATGCATGGGTAGGGACAGTGGTGGCAGTAGGTACATTCCCCCCTTCAGCACCTGCATCCTGCCCCATTCCCCAGGTGTTCCCCACTGGTTGGGAGTAGGTGCTGGCACCAGACTTAATGGCAGCAGCAGCAGCAGCAAGTGGATCCCTGCTCCTTTCCTCTCCACCATTTCTCTTACTGGTCTAGGGGCTCCAGCTGCAAGGGAGTGACTATGAGGGGCTCCTACTGAGACAGAGATGGCAGCCACTAAAGTGGTTCCCCATTCCATCACCTGCTCCCAGCCAGCAGGGGACAGCCAAGGGAACAGAGCAGGGAGCAGGAGTACTTGGAAGGGAGGACTGCCCACTGCCCTATCCCAAGCAAAGACAGCAACCTGCGCTGCTGATCAGCTGGAGCAGCTATAGTGCTTCCCCTGCTCCCAAGTGTCAGGGGCGGTGGCAGAGAGCAAATGCCCTCTTTCTGTGCCCAGAGGAAAACCATGGGCAACCTCTGATGGAAAGGGAGATATGGGAATGGGACTGGAGGGAGCGGGGGCAGTAATGGGAGTGGAGTGCCTGTATTGAAGGGGAAAAGGCGCAGAGAGAGGAGGAAGAGGGAGTCTTACCTCCTTCAGGGACTCAAAAAAGTCCCTGGAACCTGCTGCTGTGGCATGGTTTGTCATCAGAGTGGAGGGGTAGGCTGCAACTATTCCTGCCACACCAGTAGCATTTTCTGCACTTCTCTTATGGTGGGAGCCCTAATATTCCAACCAACCCCAGCAGGGTACAGTTTCAAGTCTTACTCAGGACCCAAAGAAACCTCCTCCATCCCCAAGTGTTCCTAGCCTAAACCTCCAAGTATTACAGGAGCTGCCAGCTTCAGGCTGTGCAATGTTACTCCTCCAGCTCCCCAGATGTAAATGTTGGACCTGCTCCCAGGGCCTAGGCTTATATTTTGTCCATCCAGCCCCGCTCCCCCCTGCAGCCCTTTGCAGTCAGGTGACTACTTAATTCAGTCTGAACCCACCTGCTGGCTGCTCTACAGCCTGCCTGATGGTCTTAATATGGCACTTACAGCCAGTGCACTGCCATACTTCTCCCTGCCTTGGATCCCTGATCAGGAACAGGGGACTTAGGTTATGTGCCCCCTGCAGCTCTTTCCACCTCACTGCTAGCTGGCCCACTGGCAGATAGGAGCAGGGGGCTCAGACCTACCCCACCCCTGCAGCTCTTTCCAAACCCCATACCTTGATCACCTGATTAGGGTATGGGGCTGGGACCTACCCCTGACCAGGACAGTTCCCAAGCCCTGCTCCACAATTGCAGGGTGGAGGCTGGGGAAGCTTGTTCCCTGTTCAGCTCCTTGTGTGTGGACCCGGTAGGAAACAGGTTGAGGAACTTGTTCCTGCTCAGCTCCACGAGTGTGGAGCTGTGTGGGAAACAGGCTGGGGAACTTGTTCCCAGCTCAGCTCCGTGAGTGCAAAGCTGGGTAAGGAACAGGCTCCCCAGCCCCTGCCAGTTCTGTGACCAGGGGACCAGCACTGGGAGATCCTCATCTCCCAGCCCGAGTTCCACAGTCATTGGGGTCAAGCTGGGAGGCCCTTATCTCCCATCTCCACCTCTGTGGTTGCAGGGCAGTGCTGGGAGATAGCCAGCTCTATGATAGTGGGGCCAGTGCTGAGAGATCCTTATCTCCCAGCTCTAGCTCTGTGGTCACAGGGCTCAAGCTGGGAGACCCTTATCTCCCAGCTTTCAGACTGCAATGGTGAAGCAGGGGCTGGGAGATGAGGATCTTCCAGCCCATGCTCCCTGGTTGCAGTCTCAGAGAAAGGGGTTTTCAATCTCTACACAAGTGGTATTATGTCATTACTAATCAAAAGTAAATTTTCTACTTGCATTTGCAAATAGCAAATTTACTCATGATTAGCGAGGTATACTATGCAGTAAGCATGTGCACATGTAGATGCACATGCTTACTGCATAATAAAGCATTTCATGTAGATGCACCCAGCATGTTTGTGGAGTATCTATGCTAAAACTTGCAGCAGTTAAAAAAAAAAGATAAAAAGTATCAATTCTAGATAAGTTATAGATACTGTGGCAATGTAGGTAGCCCCGCTAACTGCCACTAGCCCCCGCACCTGCCTCTGGGCATGCCGCCTGCCTGTCTGTCTCACCCACCATGCCTTGTTGGAATAATAATATGCTGTTAAATAAGGCAAGAGGCTACCCATTACTGCACCGGTGTCCATGGCTCTGTACCTCCCCTACACCACAGCCCAAGCCTCACAGATGGCAATCAGATGTTACAGTGCCCCCAGCCTACAGCCGGAGCATGCTTAGGCCATGCTGTCAGGCCTCAATCACACACAGTCATATTGTCCACCTCTCACTCAGGCCTCACTCACTCCACCCTCTCACAGGGTCTCTTTCTCATGTCAGCAACTTATGCCGCCTTGCTCCCTCTTGGAGCAGGCATCCTTTGGCCATAGGCTTAGCTAGTCCATTCCTTGGGTGACAGATGTACCGTCCGTTGGGCCTCGCCCACAACCCTCACCGAGGTAGTGGCCAGCCAATTACCCAACCCAGTCTAAGCACACTCGGGTCCCTTTTGGGGTACCACTCAGGGTCTGTATGTGTACTGGGCCCTCAGCCCTCTATTTCTTCTCCCCCTCTACTCTGGGCTCCATAACACCCCCTTTACTCAGGGTCTCAGGGCTTCCCTCCTTAGGTGGGCTCAGGTGGCCATAGCCATGCCTGGTCCCCTCTACCTCTGTTGTCACCTGACCCACCCAAAGGTGGGAGCTGGGGTTAAGTCACCCCAACCCACCTTTCACCAGGGTGGTAACTGGCCTGGCATTTCCTGGGGGCTCCCGCACCACTGAGGGCCCCACCAGGCCACCCACTCCCAGCAGGGTACAGTTTTAGGTCATGCTCAGGACCAGGAGCCTCCTGACCATCCCCTACAGCTCCTCCCTTACCTCCAGATGATAGCAGCAGCCTTGCAGCCAGGCAATGTTGCTGCCTGGCCTTCAAGGCAGCAAAATGCCCTGTTTATACGGGCAGCCCTAGATCCAAAATGGCTGCCCTCATCAGGCACCTGCCGGCTGCTGGCTTCAGGCCCTTAAAGTGGCAGCACAAACAGTGCCCTGCCACAGATACTGTGTGCAAATTACTACACCTATGTTTATTTCAAGGGCGGTGGGTGTGTCTACATGTGCAAATGTTGCTGGTGGGTTTACTGTAGAGTAAATTACTCTAGAGCAGGAGTGAGCAAAATGTGGCCCATGAGCCAGATGTGGCCCACCAGGCCATTCTATCCAGCCCGCGGGGCCCCTAAAAAATTAAGAAAATTAATATTTATCTGCCCCTGGCTGCTTGTCATGTGGCCCTCAAAGGCTTGCCAAAACTCAGTAAGCGGCCCTCTACCCAAAATAATTGCCCGCCTCTGCTCTAGAGTAAACCCACCCTGGGCAGGAGTCTACACATGTGAGTATATAGGATCAGATTTGCTGTTCCTGGCCACAGTCTGTTCCCACCCCCTCTGGCCCTGCACCAGTCCCCTGCAGCAGCCAGGGGGAGCTCTAGGCTGTGCACTGCAAAACGGGACAGTCCCCAACCACCTCCAGGCTGAACTGTGCAGCAGGAACTGTCCCAGTCAGGGGCAGATCCCAGCCAGCTCCGGGCTGGTCAGGGAATTCTCCCTGTGCATGGAGCTCCCATCCCCTTGTTCCCCAATCATGATCATGGACCTGGGGCTAGGAACAAGCTCCCAGACCATTCCCAAATCTTGCTTCATGATCTCAGAGCAGGGCCTGGGAGCTCACTGCTGTTGGGACAGGGAAACATTGTCCCTGCCCAGGTCCCAGTGATGGAGCCCACCCTTGCAGCAGGCAGCTCCCAAGGGCAGAGAGCAATCTCCTGCCTCTGCTGCCCAGGAGGAAATTTGCTCCCAGTCAACCATCTACATGTGCCATAATGCAGAGTAATTTGCAAGTAGCAAATTAACTGCCAAGTAGAGAAAATTACTGTACAGTAAGTGTCAGCAAGCGTGTGTATGGTGATGCTTACTGTGCAGTTTTTAGCTGTACTGCACAATAAAGTGTAGTGTGTAGACATACCCATATTTTTTTCAAATTTACTCCTCACTTCCATGTGCTCAGGGACAGCAGAATCTGACAGTAAGGAATGGGGGAAGGGTCTGCAGAGGGAATAATTTGGGGTTGGAGGGCAAACGGGCTATGTGACACCTCACATTTATTTTCCCAGCTATAGGAGTGGGAAATTGACAAATCTCTAATAATTAGATGCTATACTTGGAAAATTATATCAAATGTATAAATTTTCAATTTATAGAATGTAATTATTGGGGTCATCTTATAAACAGGGTCATCTTAAAATATAGTAATGCCCACCTCAAATGCTCAAAAATCAAGTTACTCCCTTGAATTGGAAGATTTTAAAAAATACTGAGCTATATTCATTTCTTGTCTGATTTAGAACCCTTTAAAGTTAAGTTTGTCTTCAAAACCACAGGGCTTATACTTTCCTCTTTTCTAAAAGAGCTGAGAATCTTGCATAATTATAGGATGTTGGAACCTGGGGCTTTTATAAGAAAGCAACAGTTACTATGGGACTCATGACGATATGGCAAGAATTGGTCATGTTGTACAGTCTAGCTTGCTTGCAGTGTCTATAAATTCCTTCATGGAAGTACAGTCAGGATGAGCCCCCATGACATATTAAGTGGTAGCATGGGAAGAAAGCAAGTGCAGACAGATAGGCAGAACCACACTGGGACTTGTTTGGAAAAACTAACCATCTTCTACCCTGACTTTTTCCAGGCTTATCCTTCTGATTGGGTCAGCTGTTTTTCACATTCATGCTGCATCCCAGGTAAGTTGGCAATTAAATCCACTTAACTAGTTCCACAATCACAATAACACATTTGGTACTACACCACCAGCTCGGGGTGGGTGGTGGTAGCACTGGGAGAGGGGGTTGGGGGGCTATGGTGAATTTTGGGGTGGTTGCAGCCCCCCCGTAGTCCCCCTCCCCAGTGCTGCTGCCATACATCCTGAGCACAGCCCAGCCCAGCCCAGCCCCACCACCGGGAAGAGCCTGGCGCCACTCCAGCCCCATCCCACAGCAGCAGCTCGCCCTCGCTGCATGCACAGATCCGGGGACATGTGCTCTCCATGCCCTCCCATGGTGTGCATAGCAGTAGGAGCTGTGCGCCCCGGATGAGCCACTCGTAGCTCTGTCCCATGCTCCACCCCAACTGTGCAGTGCCTACCCCTGTACCAGGTCCCCAGTCCCTTCCTTACCGCTGCATGTGCGCCCCACCCCACCCCTACTGCAGCTGCCCAGAGCCCACGGTCGGGTTGCCTTGTGGCCCTACCTGCTGCCCTGCATTTGGGGTGGGGGCTAAGCCCCATTAGCCCTGGCCTTCTGCCACCTATGAATCTGGGACCAACATGAGGTGGCTGGGCCCTGCTACTCCAGTAAGGGTTTACCACCAATGAGGTCCATACTGTATAGAAATAAATAAATTAGTACAACATAAACAGTTGTGTCCTTCGTTCATTCACAGGCCTACCTTGGGTCACCTTCTAGTAAGGGTTGCAACTGTTTGAGGATTTTCCATATCGGTTTGAGAGAGGGATGATATGTCATAACCAGCAGTGTGCAATTTGTGGGGGTTTTTCTTCTGTACTGCAGCAATTCTTCACTTGGTATCTGGGTGCAACCAGAAGAGAGGCATTTAGGGGTTGACCCTCACATCCAGCCTCATTGCTCTAATAT
Source organism: Alligator sinensis (assembly GCF_000455745.1). Lineage (NCBI taxonomy): Eukaryota > Metazoa > Chordata > Crocodylia > Alligatoridae > Alligator > Alligator sinensis. The sequence goes on along the minus strand of NW_005843267.1, from coordinate 98,552 downwards.
CAAGGACAGTTGGTCCCATGAAGCAAAATCTGGACTGGGGAGTGAGGGAACTTGTGTTTTGTTCCTGACCAAAATGTGTTTTTCATTGGCTGAATGTGCAGCCTTGATCATCTTACTGTAGCCCTTGTACTTTGGTTACCCTTCCCAGGAGTGGGGGGCTGTAGTGGTCCACCTCACTAGCCTGGCACCACCAGGCTCAAATCAGTCCTTGAACCCTTGAATTAACTCCCAGCTCTGGATTACCTGGTCCCCACCACAGTTTATCTCTGGGCTTCACAACGCAGGTGATAATGCCCTGGGTTCTTCCAGACCACAGACCACAACAGAAAACAAACAGTCCATAACAAGTTCAAGCCCTAGGTAAAACAACACCATGGAGCACAACATAGGGAACATCTCCACATTGCCCTACAGGATGTGTAAATGTTCTTTTGAAAGTACTGAAACACAGTGCAGTAACTGCCCATATTGTGCCATAAGCACAGTACACGTTTATTTTTAGCACCTACTTTTCCAGAGCAGGGGAACACACTGCTACACTGAAGTAGCTGCTAGTCATGTGTAGACACCCATGGATGCTACGTCACTGTATTGCGTTGCTATGGCAATGTAGCTTCAAGTGTAGACGCACCCATAAAGTACCGACAGTCCACAATGAACACCCAGCAGCCTGGGTTAGTTCTCACCCTATACTCTATTTTCTTCCTTGAAGAGACCTGCCTCTTCACATGGGCAATTCCCCCTCCAGGTCCTTCCTCTCACTTCCTATTCCTGTTCCCTTATATTTCTGGGTCAGCCAGTCAACTTCCCCCCATTTACTAATTGGCTGAATCAACTGTGGCCCCTTAGGTAGGGAGGGGAGAGGGATGTGCGTGGTTGTTAGAAAAATAATGTTTTTTTGTTTCAACAGTGTGCGTGTCCTGAGAGTGGTGTTGGGAGTGGGTAGGGGGTATGGGGTGTGTGGACAGTGGGGAAGGCAGGCTGGAGCAGGGAGTGCAGGAGGTGGGGTTCAGCCAGGGCCTCCAACAGACAGTGTCCTGGCCCCCGCTGGTGGGTGCATGGCTATCCTGGGGCTTGGGCAGGGGGCGGGGGGGCAGAGTTTGCAGGGGCCAGCAGGCCAGCACCATAGCCAGCAGGAGCATGGAGTGCTGGTCACCACTGGTAGCGGTGGGGCAGGGGCTGGAGCAGCCCTGGTGCAGTCAGGCAGCATGTACAAGGAGTGAGCTGCCACATACTGTCCCTGCCCTGGGCATCCAGCTCCTGGACAGGGAAGCCGCTAGTCAGGGATCAAAGGGCAGGGCTGTGTTTCCAAGATGGCTGCCAAGTGCTGGCAGCTGGGTCTGGTTTCAATATGGCTGTCATGTGCTGGTAGCCATGTAGCCAGAGGCTGGAGCTCCCCCTGGTGGCCACAGGGCCACATACTGGAGCTGATGGGACTTGGCACTAGATTTAGTGCCAAGTTCCTGCACAGACACCTGCCAAAAATCACTGTGCATTAGTTTAATGCACATTAATTGTGTCACGCTTAAATATACTTGTAGGCACACCCACTGTTGCATAAAGATCCTTTCAAAATTGAAGAATGCTGGGCATTAGCTCTGGAAGTAGGTAGGAGTCACTTTATAGAGCAGTTTTGTGTGCATGGGGCAGCAAGAACAAGGCTATTTATGGTAAAAACGATCTGTCTTCAAAATATGTTCCTAGCGCAGCTGCTGTTTGTGTCCACATGCTAGCCAGACAAGCTAAAGCAAGGCAAGTATTAAGTTTCAACCTATTGTCACTCCTACTCAGTTTGGGAGGAAATCACCAACAAAGCTGTGCAGCATTTAGAAAATCTCTGTGTCTTTGTTCCCAAGGAAAAGATGGCAACCTCACTGGGGAATCCCAGCCTGCCTTGTTGTCCCATGAGACTCCAGATGAGAAGAGGCAAAGGAGAGCTTGTTGAGGCTGGGGGGTATGAAAGAGGGAACACCCTGAGATGCACCCTGCTTCCTGAGAGCCATTTCTGACTCTATGAATCTTTGTATTATCCAGTGGAGTGGGAACATTGTCAATTTAATCACCTTTATTTGATTTTCTCATTGACTTCAGGTTCAGAATGATGTCAAAGAAATGGAGATACCTTCGGAGCAAGACCTTATTAAGGAAATGTAAGAGACTTCTAGCTGCAGTAAAAACCATTGAGCAATGCTTCATCCATCTACATTTCTACTGCTGTATATGCTCTGCTCTAGGATCACTTGTACAGACACCAGTTTATAATAGGTCCGAAACATTTGACATATAGAGTAGGGCTGTGCAAAGCTTCAGTCCCTGATTCAATTTGGCAGAGATTCAGCCCAATTCAGGGCCTGAATCTCCAATTCCAAATCGAATCAGAAGACCTTTTAATCTCTCCGAATCAAATCGGAACCCTCCAAATTGATTCAGAGAGATTTGGAAAGATTTGGAGATTCGGACATAGTCACAGCTTTAAATGTTTTTTCTACATACCTCAAGGTACCAGGCATGACTCGTGAACACTGCAATGGTGGGGTGGATGGAGCGTCCCACAGGAGCACAGGGGGCTCCCCAGTGCATTCAGCAGCAGACCCAGAAGTGGACCAGAAGCACTTCTGGTCCACTTCTGGGTCCACCGGGGAGCGTGCTTGGGGTGCCCCCCGCACCCTCCCAGCTTGGGGACTGGTATGTCCTAGGTCTGGGGGGGATACCTGATACCACACCCCCCAGCAGACCCGGAAGTGGACCAGAAGTACTTCCAGTCCACTTCCATGTTCATTGCTGAGCACGCTGTCCCTCCCCGCCCCCCCACCGGTGCGCTCCTGTGGGATGCTCTATACACCCCACCATCTCAGCGTTCATGAGCTGCGCCTGATACCTCAAGGTATGTAGCACATTTAAAGCTGTGTCTATGGCCAAATCACTGATTCTCTGAATCAGCGTCAAATCTTCAGATTCAGATTCGGCCGAATCAGATTGGGGACAGTGACCCGAATAAACAAATCGAATCACTGTCCCCAATTCAGGCCGAATCTGAATCTGAGTTGAAAATGGCCCATTTCGCACACCCCTAATAAAGACTATGTCTATACCACGTTCCTGGCACTCCTGAAAGCACTTGCTCCCACTGATCACACACCCAGAAATGGGAATGATGGATCTGCTACTATCCCCTACTGCAACTCTCAAGTATGTTGGTCAGAGAAGTCTTAGGAGTACCAGCTGGGAACCCCTGCAGAGATGGTTTCACTAGTGCATTTCTGGGTTTGCTGAATATGAACAGAAGCAGGCATATGGGACTTACTCAAGGGAGATTGTCCCAGAAGAGCTGAGGACATGGTGCTGACATACTCTAATGTCCATACCAGTAAGAAGGGTGCCTAAAAGCTATGCCCCAGAGTGGAATCAATAACTTGCATTAAGTGCCAAGGCCATTTCAGGATTTTATCCAATGATCATGTAATGGAAAAAAAAAAACAGTGTTGTGAACAGAGACCAGAGGCTATGACTCTCCACTTCCATGTAAATATGCTAGTCATTAAACTAGTCAGTCTCTCTGACTTACACAGCTTTGAGGGTGTCTGTACATGAGCACAGAGGCTGCTCTGATGTGCTATAAATGTAGAACATCAGAACAGACTCCATTAATCGAGTCTGTTGGAGCATGTTAATGACTGCACTCCAGTAGCCTCCCACGTCTCACATATCAGCATCTCTGCACTTCAAAATGGTGGTAGGTGTGTTTGAACTAAAACTCGTTCAAGGGCTCCCATTATTTTGAAGCACGGGGACACTGATACATGAGCTGCTGCGACACCCTTGGAACCACTCTAATCGAAGCATTGTGTGACTCCCTCCCCCGCCACACACTTTTACATGGGGCCGGGGAGCGGGGGAGGAACTCTAGGATCAAAAGGGTCAGAGCGCCCACCACAAGGGATGCCCAGAGCCAGGGGGCCCGGGGTTCCAACTGGCCTAGAAGCAGTGCCAGGGCCTGCGTGGCCAAAGGGCCCAGAGAGGGGGCCACTGCTGAGAGGGAGAAGAGCGCAGGGAGCTTGACAGCCCAGAATGAGGGAGTAGGATGCCTGATTAGGAGGGATCTAGTTGGGGCCCAAACTAGAATGCTATTGGTCCCAGGGTGTGGCCAGAGCGATTAAGAACTTAGATGCCATCTGTTGGGCATGGACCATGGTGTAGAGGAGGTACAGAGCCATGGATAGCGCCCCCTGGTATCGGGGCATATAATGGGCAGCCTCCCGTGTTTACCACCAGTTTATTATACCAGCAAAGTTGTGACAGGAGAGACTGGGTAGACTGCCCCACATAGACAGGTGGGTAGACCGAGGTTGAGACTTGGCCCTGAACATGCCCCCTGTCACAAAGTGCTTTCAGTTTTTATTTCCATCTGTGGCAGAATAGGATCCCCCAAGTATATATGTTCCTCCTGGAAACTGGAGGGTGGGGAGCAAGGATGAAGAAACTATTCCATTGCCCTGTATCCATAAAAATATTAAATGTAGGGCCCCTCCCCTCTAAGGCAGAATTCAACTCACTACATCACCCCTCCTGGTTTCCCCTCCTAGCTTTACATACTTTCCCCTACTGGTTTTCCAGTGAGTGAGCTTCAACAAGAAGGCTGGCAGCTGTATCTACCCCATGACCTAATTGTTAGAACACTTTTCTGGGAAATAGATGAAGGTTCCCCTCTGGGTGAGGAGAGCCTAGAACAGTGATGGGCTAAATATGGCCTGCATTCCAGATTTGGCCCACCAAGAGATTTTGTCCAGCCTGAGGTGGGTTCCTTCATCCTGCCTAGCCCAGGTGCAGCGGGTAGCTTGGTCTGTGGCACATGCAGCTGGCCCCGCCACCCTCAGGTGTCCAGCAGGGCTGAGGCAGCACAGCAGCCACACTCACTTCCCAGCTCCTTCTGGCTGCCACCACCAGACATAGCCACACTGCCTGGGCACCCGAGCCCATCCTCCCTGCACCCACCGCTGGGAGCAGGACCTGTGTGGGCAGGGCACACAGCTGGGCAGATGGGATGGAGCCACAGGCAAATGGAAAGCAATATTTGGGACTGGGATGAGTGGGCAATGCTGGATCTTGGGGTGGTGATAAAACAGGGCTGAGGCCAGATAGAGACATGATCCGCTGCCCACATGGTCCTGTGACTGGTGTGGGTTCCACAGGCAGGGGCATACAGGGAGCAGATCACAGCTCTGCCCCATGCCTCGGCCACATGCTGTCACCATCCCAAGATCCCAGGCTTAGCCCTGGCCCCGGATGCAGCTACCTGCCTGCCTGTGGCCCCATCCTGTCCACCTGGCATATACCCCACCTTTGTGGGTACCAGACAGTCTCCAGGGAGACCCTGAGATTGCAGGGTGGTGATCGCATGTGGCCATGGCCTAAGGCAAAGCCATGATCTGCTCCCTGCCTGCTCCTGCCTCTGGAACCCATGCCCATGTGAGCAGCAGACCATGGCACTGGCCCAGCTCCATGGTAACTGCCCTGTGATCTCAGCCCCAGCCTTGCCAGCCCATCTGCTCCTAAACACTGCTCCCTACCTGCCTGTGGCCCCATCCCAGCAGCCTGGCTGAGTGCAGAGCAGAGCCACCTAGGGAGTTTTGGTGAGCTGTTTTGGCGGGGGGGGAGAGGGAAGGCGTGGGGAGCGTGCTGACTCGGCCTGCGATAGCTCACCAAAACTCCCTGCGTGGCTTGTGGGCACAAATTATTGCTCAATCCTGCCTTATAGCACTCCCAAGCCACTGGTTAAACAAATACAGTCAACCCCTGCTGAATGTGGTTTTGCTTACTGTGGTTTCATTATAGTGCTCATTTAAAATACCTACCTGGTTCTACTTAGCGCTCAGCATGTTTCAATATAATGCTGAGCATGTGGGTGGGGAGAAGCAGTGGCAGCAGCATGGTGAGTGGCAGCTGGTGGGGGCCCAAGACAGGGCAGCAGGAGCGCGTGGCCCACTCTGGCATCTGGTGCTGGAGTGGGCAGGGAGAAGCAGCCGTGGCAGTGAGAAGGGGAGGGCAGGCAGGGGCGTGAGCATGGAGCCCAGGCTGGTTTTGGGCCAGCAGGGCAGCAGGAGTGCGAGGCCTCAGCCAGTGCCTGGATCCAGTGCCGGTGGGGCAGCAGGAGCACAGGACCCAGACCAGTGGCTGGGTCCAGGGCTGGTGGGGCAGCGGAAGCATGGGGCCCAGGCCAGTGCCTAGGTTCAGGGCCGGTAGGGCAGCATGAGCATAGGGTCCAGGCCCATGCCCAGCTCCATGGCTGGCAGGGTGGCAGAAGCATGGGGCCCAAGCTGGTGCCCAGGTCCAAAACCAGCAGAAGCACAGAGCCCGGGCCAGTGGGGCCCAGGGCAGGGCAGCATGAGCATGGGGTCCAGCCTGGCAGGTGGTGCCGGAGACAATGAGTGGGGTAGGGCAGCGAGAGGTGGTGGAACCAATTATATTTATTTACATTAATTTATATAGGAAAATGTATTTTGCTTAACGTGGTTCCACTTAACACACATTTTTTTCTGAACCAATTAAGAGCGCTAAGCAGGGGTTGCCTGTACAAAGCAGCAGCTAACTAGTCTCCAACTGAAACTTAAACCCCACCTGGGTTCTCCATAGTGCTACAAACCCCATCTCCTATCTTCTGGTTCTCTCCCTGCCTTCCAGGTATTTCATTAGGTCTGTTTTCCTTTTTCTAGGCAGCTAGCTGCCAAGTAGTTACTTGCAGCCCTGTTACCTCTATCTCAGCCTTCCCCTGGCTGCTTACTCTGATGCAGCTGGCCCCTGCTGTTCTCTCCTTCTTAAAGTAACAGGGTCCTTTGTCCCTTGTTGCAGAGAGATGGCAGCATTAATTGCCACAGCTCTCTTGTAACCAGATTTCCAGACCTGTGGGAGACCTTACTGACCTGATGACACACCCCTGTGTGCCAGTTTTGACAGGTGCATGGGTCACTTCATGGCCAGATCTGGATGCAGAGTCAAACCAGTGTGCAGGACTTGGCCACACCTGGTTCTAGCCTGTGGATTAGGCTAGTGTGGCATATCACACCCCTGGGTGGACCCCACATACCAATGCCATTCTAGATCCATTCTGGAGCAGCCTAAAAACCAACCCCACCTGCAAAATTTTAGCCCATAGACCAGCCCCACACCACTTATACAGCCTGCAGGGCTAGAAAGTTCAGTGCTACTGCTATAGGCTCCTGGGGCATCTCAAGATTTAACTTGCAAGGCTAAGGACAGACATTACACTTTAAACTGGTTTAAGTGATCAGAAACTGGTTTAAATCTGTAATAGCACAGACATTCAGTGCACATAAACCAGTTTCAACTGGCCAAAACCAGTTTAAGATAAACCTGGTTGAATGTAGTATCAGAGACTTAACTGATTTGGCTCGAACTGGTTTATGCATTGGCTGTTCCAGACCCCTTTCTGGTTTAAGCTAAACCAGACACCCCCAGCATGCCAGCATGCTCTTGGGGATGGGCTTTCTGCTCCAGTCCAGCTGGGATGGTACCACTCCTCTGCTCTACAGCCGGAGCAGGAACAGGCAGGGACAGGGGTCTGGTCAGGGAGGGGCTTAATTCCCCCAGGCCTGGCTGGTGAACTCAGACTGGTGGGGAAGTGGAGCATCCCATGGGAGTGATTTGGGACAGGGGAGGTTGCAGCCAGCCAGCAGTTGGGGGCGGGGGGCAAGTTTGCAGCCGGGCCGGGGATGCTCCATGGCAGGACTGCCTTTTTCCGCAGCCTGGTCACAGCAGCTACTTTGCTGCTGCTGCTGCTGGCCCCAATCCCACAGTACAGGCAGGGACCAGCACACATGGCCCTAACCCTATGCGCCCCACGCCAGCTCCAGGCTCACCCGATCAGGCTGAGCAGTGGTGGCGGGGGAGAAACTGCTGCTCAGCATGGCGAGGAAAGCAGTCCTCCCCATCCTGCTGCTGGTGCTTCCAGGTACAGCTGCCCAAAACCCATGCAGAGGTGCCTTGTGTCTCCTCCGTGTCACTGCCACCTCTGGGCTGCCCTGCGGGGCAGCAGTGCCACTAAAGCAGACAGAGGGTAACTGAAACCCATTTCACTGGGTGCTCTCCCTTTCTTACTCTCCTGCCACACCTTAGATGTAACTATTTGAATGGAAAGGAGGATGTCTAATAGGGCTGTGTGAGGCTTCGGACAGAGCTTTGAATCCGGAGAAGCTTCGGACGGTTCGGGGTCCGAAGCAGCACATCCGGGTTGAAGCGCTGGCCTCGTTCGGCTTCCTGAAGTGGTTTGGAGCTTCAAAAGAGCTTCAGAGCCGCCTCAGAGATCCGGCCATAGGGTATAATGGGGAAACAATAAAATATCTATAACTTGTTGTTTTTTGTCTGATTTGGATAAAATTTTCAGGGATGGTAGACTGCAGAGAGGATGAAGCCTGCCAAGTTTCAAGAAGATCGGTCTAGGGATTTGGCGGGAATGGCACCCCAAATTCTTGAAAGCAAAACTCCTGTCACGTCTATGTGTTAAAAAACTGCAGGTGGTAGCTCTTACTGAGGTCACAAAGTCTGCCAAGTTTCAAGGAGATCAGTGCCGGGGTTTGGGGGGAACTGTACCCCAAGCTGCAGACAAGCAAAACTCATGCCATGGGTGCTTGTGGAACTGACTCTGTCTTGGGGCGGGGAAGGGAGACACTACTGCAGGCCTAGCTGCTAAGCAGCTGTGTTACCAGTTACCAATCAATCAATCATGTTACTCATGGACCAGGGACTGAGGGACCAGATCAATACAGACGTAGCTGTACATAGCTACTACATAATGACTTAATGAGCATCGATTAGCACCTACAAAACCAGGCTAAGGAGAGGAAAGACTCAATACAATCAACTGCCCCAAGACAGACAGTCTTGGCAGGAGTTTTGTCTGTCAGCAGCTAGGGGTGCAGGGCCCCAGACCCCCGTACTGATCTCCTCGACAGCTGGCAGGCGTCACAGCAGGGGCCACCATCCCTGCAGCTGTCACCCCACTGCGCCTTAACACACACAGTGTCACCCATAGCACGAGTTTTGCTTGTCAACAGCTTGGGGTACAGTTCCCCCCAAACCCCGGCACTGATCTCCTTGAAACTTGGCAGACTTTGTGACCTCAGTAAGAGCTACCACCTGCAGTTTTCAGGGGTGACATGAGTTTGGCTTTCAAGAATTTTGGGTACAGTTCCCCCCAAACTCCTGCACTGATCTTCTTGAAACTTGGTAGGTTTCACGCTCTCATCAGAGGCTACCATCCCTGCAAGTTTCATCCAAATCGGACAAGAAACAACAAAGTTTATAGCTATTTAATTGATTCCCCAGTATACCCTATGGCCGGATCGAGGGGGAAATCTGGGTCACAGCTCCGGATTGGATCATGGTCATCTGAAGCGGCCAGATCCGAAGCTGGATCGGATCGCTGCCAACTCGCATGGGCTCCAAGGGACTGCATCTGGAAGCCCTGGCCTCGGGACCGGGGAAGGGCTGCTTTCCTCCTCTCCTCTCCCCACCCCCCCCCCACCCCCGCTTCCCTGCTGAGCAGCAGTTTCTCCCCCACCACCACTGCTCAGCCCAGATGGGTGAGTCTGGAGCTGGCACAGGGCGTGCACGGTCAGGACTGCACGCACTGGTCCCTGCCTGTACTGCAGGGCTGCGGCAAGTGGCAGTAGCAAAGTAGCTGCTGCAGCCGAGCTGCCAAGAAAGGCAGTCCTGCCACAGAGCAGCCCCAGCCCCACTGCACGCCCAGGGAGTGGTGCCTTGGTCTGGTGGGACTGAGGGACCCACTGGGGCCAGAAAAAGCCCCTCTTCAGTCCAGATCCATCCAGCCCACAGCATCTGGTTGTGCCCCACCTGGCTACTGCAGCTGTAAGGGAGAAGCAAACATGATGGGGCAGGATCCCCTTCCCAATGGGGGAGGGGCATGCTGTGGGGTGAGGAAAGCAGCCATGGTGGCAGCACTAGGGGGGTGGCTCTGGCCCTCCAAGCTCCAGTGCTGCCACAGCTCTGCCCGCCCCACAGTGAGGCCCCCCCACTGGGAAGGGGCTCACACTGTAGACATTATGGCGGGCTGCTGTCGCCACCAAGGGTCCTGCCCTATCCTGCTGCAGTGGCCCAGTGGGGGCACAGCCAGCCTGTAGGGCCCCTTTGGGGTGGGGCCAGGGATGGGGTTATTCCCCCTCCCTCCTTCATCCCCTGGAGGGGACAGCAGGGGCCTATTCTGCCACAGGAAGTAAGCGCGTTGGCAACAAGGGGAGGGCAGACCCGGCTGCCAGCAGGGATAGAAGGGAGACTAACCCTCCCCCCTGCCCCTCTGCCTCAGGGACCACGATACCAGCTGCTGCAGTAGGAGGAGGTAGCAACCGGCAGACCCGGCTTGGGTCCCTGCCAATGGGACAGGGAGGGGGGAATTAAACCCCACCCTGGCCACCTCAGCCCAGACTGGCCGAGCCCCCCCCCGCATAGCTTCCCTGCAGCCAAGGGCACACTCTAGTAGCCCTGGCTCCTAGCTTGAGCAACTGCAGGCATGTGCCTGCATGTCTGTTCTGTTACATAGGGGTTCACTCTCTGCAGGTTAGGCTAACCTGCAAAGGTTGAATCCATTTAGACTCCAGCTTTTTTAATGTCCCTCCCTAGCCCAGAGGTCTGGTAAGCAGGAGCATGCCTAAGAGCTGATAAGTCTGCTCTGTGCCTGACCTGCTTGCCAGCTCCGTAGCAGCAGCCCCCCGCCCCCTGCACCCGCCCCAGCACAGCTTAGTGCAGTAGCAGCACCCCCCTGCCCCCTGCCCCCCCCCCAGCACAGCTGAGTGCAGCACAGCAGAACACATATACAGCATCCCTCTCCAGCACACACAGAGCCCTCAGCACCTGGCTTGTTCCCCTGTCCTCAAACTTGCTGGTAGCCCCTAAGCAAAACAGCTGGGCTGCAGGGAAAGGCACATGCTGGGAACACACACACACACCACCACCACCACCACTAGTGTGTGTGTGTGTGTGTGTGTACTCTGCAGTATATTTTGTGCAGTGTTTGTCTTGCACTGTGTGCATGCATCTGCGTGTGCCTTGTGCTGTGGTGTGTTGAGCTGTGTGTGTGTCATGCTATGCAATATGTGTGGGTCTTGTGATGTGTATGTGTGTGTGAGTCTTGTGCTATGTGGTGTGCATATTGTGCTGTGCATTGTGTAGGTAGGTGTACTATGCTGTTCATGGCATGGTGCATGTTGCGTTGTGTTGTGTGTCTTCTGCTGTGTTGTATGTTAGCACGGATCAAAGAAAATGTTCACTTCAAATGGTGTAACTTTAAGTGGCCTAGAAAATACTTAGAAGTAGTTAACAAGCATGAGCATGTGATTCTTTACACTTTAAAATTCCTTAAAAGGCTGTAATAATATCTAATCACACCCTTTGATCTAGTCCTAAATGCTTTTCTTAAGGTGCCAGAAGTTGCACATTTTTTTTCAAATGCTAACTTCCTCATAGATTTTGAGATTAAACAATAGTATGGTTCAGAAGTGGGAAAACTATGGCTCATGAGCCAGATTCAGCCCACCAAGGATCTGTCCAGCCCACAGCAGGTCTCTCATCCCCTCCCAGCCCAGGCCCAGAGGGCAACCCCAGCCCTGGAGTGTGTGGCCACTCCCACTGCCCTCAGGAGTGAAGCAGGGCTGGGGTGCCGTGAAGGTCAGACTCACTTTCCAGCAGCCCTGGCAGTGACAGCTCTTTCCAGCTGCCATCACTGCTAGGCCTGCCCCCCACCCCCAGCAAATCCACCCTGCACTCACCACAGGGGCCAGGACCCACATGGGTAAGGCACACAGATGGACAGATGGAATGAGGCCAGCAACAACGTTCAGGAGCAGGATGGAATTATGGGGCAGTGACAGTGCAGGGCCAGTGTCGGGGCTAGGGCAGAGGCACAGTCTGCTGCCACATGGCCCTGAGACAGGTGTGGGTTCCACAGGCAGGGGTATGCAGGGAGTGGTTCATGACTGCCCTGGGCCCTGACCCCACAGGCTGCAGAACGGTGGACCACCCAGGTCATGGCCCAACCAACTTAGCACGCTAATTTATATAACCCACAAATGCACAATTGTCATTCTGGTTAAAACTGTATAGCTATTTTTTTAACTAAATAGCTAGCTAAGTTAACATGCTAAAAGTTGGTTCGGCCATGGTCCAGGAAGCCTACACCGTTCTGCGGCCTATGCCTGATTCCATGCTGTGATCCCAGCAACATCTCAGCCCCAGATGCAGCTCTCTGCCCACCTGCAGCCCTATCCCATCCACTTGGCCACACAGGCTCCATGGAGACCCCTGGATCACTGAGTGGTAAAAGCACAGGGCCAGGGCAGAGCCACGATCTGCTCCCAACATGCCCCTGCCCACAGAACCAGGATCTGTGTGTAGGCAGTGGATCATGGCTCTACCCTGGCTCCACATTATTACTGCCCTGCAATTCCAGCCCCATCCCAGCCCCATCCCCACCTGCTCCCAGATGCTGTTCCCTGCCTGCCCTTGGCCCTGCCCATGGCCCCATCCCAACCACTGGGCTGAGTGTGGAGCAGAGTCACATGGGGAGTTTTGGTGAGCTATCACATGGGAGTGGGTGCTGACCCAGCTCATGACAGTTCACAAAAACTAACCATGTGGCCCATTGGTCCAAATAATTGCCCACCCCTAGTCTAGTCTGATCTCCTCTACAACAAGCCAGAGCACCTCACTTCATGATGACTGTGGTGGAAGAAATTCTTAGGCAATAAAAGATATTCCAAGTCAGGTTATATCCTGGGAAATGAATTAATGAATGAATTTCCTTTGGCTACATGCCATACTCCAATAAGTGCCCCCAAATGTGTCTTTACCATTATTTGGTGTTGCTTGAAGCTGATCAAAGTGCTTTCATTGAAAAGTGATTTAGGGGCGGAGGTAATGACTTTTTTCTCACAAATATATTCAAGAGTTCATGGGGAAAAAAATCATGTTTCAAACAATTTCCTTTCTTTAGTTAAAAACCAGATATCACTCTACTGTTTACTAATGTTTTTTCACCAAATTATTTTAGAATACTAAAAAGTTCAAAAAAAGAAGAACAACCTCCCATCCTGATTTTCTTTTTCTTCTTCTTTTTTAGTTTTTCCAAGAGGAAAATAAAACCCCAAGGGAATATTCTCAGAATATGTTGGGGGGGGGAAGAATTCTCAATATTTTTCCTAAAAAATAATTAATCTTTTCACATAAATACCCCTAACTAGGGGTCTGCCCAACTCCAGGAGGCAGCCAGCTGATTTCATGGGCAGGTCCTGGGGCCAGCTGTAATTTTCAAGGGCTTAATATGGCTGGGTGCCCCCATGCCTCTGATTGGCTAAGAGGCCCCAGTGACCCTGCCTCTTGCCGCTGATTGGTGAAGACGGCTGTCCATTGTGTGGCCCTGCCCCTCACTACTGATTGGCTGAGAGGGCTGTCCATCCTATGGCCTTGCTTCTTATTGGTGGAAAGGTGCCACATGGCAGACAGCCCTCTTTGCCAATCATCAGTGGGGGAGGGGAGGAGCCATCTTGCCTGCTGTAACCCTTCTTCCAGGCAGGATGCTCAACAACGAGGACTGCTGGCTCCCGCTCAGAAGCCAGCATTTTATTTTTAGTAAGTTTTTTTTTTCTATGCATTTCACAGAGATCACCCAATTTCATGATTTCCATGAAATCCCCACAATTTTGACTTGGGTAGGTCCCTACCCATAACTTCTGTCAACAGTTACAGTAACCACTAACTTTTCAAGCCTTGGCAATACAAGGTAAGAGTTTATAAATATGTGGTATATGTGGCCAAAAACAGCCCTCTCGTGTCACTCCTGAAGGGAAAGA
>NW_005843267.1:83994-84546 GCF_000455745.1 Alligator sinensis | reverse complement strand
CTCATCTAACCTCCTCTTGAAGACCCCCAGGGTAGGGGGAGAGCACCACCTCCCTTGGGAGCCCGTTCCAGACCTTGGCCACTCTAACTGTGAAGAAGTTCTTCCTAATGTCCAGTCTAAATCTGCTCTCTGCTAGCTTGTGGCCATTATTTCTTGTAACCCCCGGGGGCGCCTTGGTGAATAAAACCTCACCAATTCCCTTCTGTGCCCCCGTGATGAACTTATAGGCAGCCACAAGGTCGCCTCTCAACCTTCTCTTGCAGAGGCTGAATAGATCCAGTTTCTCTAGTCTCTCCTCGTAAGGCTTGGTCTGTAGGCCCTTAACCATACGAGTGGCCCTTCTCTGGACCCTTTCCAGGTTATCCGCATCCCTCTTGAAGTGCGGTGCCCAGAATTGCACGCAGTACTCCAACTGCGGTCTGACCAGCGCCCGATAGAGGGGAAGTATCACCTCCTTGGACCTATTCGTCATGCATCTGCTGATGCACAATAAAGTGCCATTGGCTTTTCTGATGGCTTCGTCACACTGCCGACTCATGTTCATCCTGGAGT
>NW_005843267.1:26569-83329 GCF_000455745.1 Alligator sinensis | reverse complement strand
CCGGCCAGTGGCTCTGCAATGATGTCGGCCAGTGCCTTCAGCACCCTCGGATGGAGCTCATCCGGGCCTGCCGACTTAAAGGCATCCAGTTCTTCCAAGTGACTCTGCACCATCTCAGGGTCTACGCATGGTAGTCTGGCGCCTTGCTGCTGCCTCTCTACAACCCCAGTGAGAGACTTGTCGTGCCCCTCACTTAGGAACACTGAGGCAAAGAACTCGTTGAGGAGTTCAGCCTTGTCCCCTCTGTCCGTCACCAATTGCTTCTGCCCATTTAGCAGGGGTCCTATTCCTCCTTGGGCCTTCCTTTTACTCCCAATATATCTAAAAAACAATTTCTTGTTGTCTTTTACTTGGGTTGCCATCCTCAGCTCCATGGCAGCTTTGGCCTGTCTAACTGCCTCCCTACAAGCACGAGCAGAGGAGGTATATTCATCTTTGGTGAGGTATATTCATCTTTGGTGATGAATATATACACCAAATAACTTAAGTCAGTAAGTTTCAACCATTTTCCTCCTCAGTGGACAGTAGTGTACTGCATCATAAAGACCATATTAACCAGTTAGATCATATATGGAGATAATTGTCTCCCAGCTGGTCTTTCTGCTTCAGTATCCCTTAACAGGAATTAAGGCCACTGTCAATCAGATTGCTTCTGAAAATTTGCACTCTAAGGGTGCCTACAGCTGTTTAGAGGCTATGCTCTAACTCATAGTGCTTTCCACAAAGCTCCATGAGTTACAGCATTGGCCCTGGCCAGCAGTGAGGGGGTGCTCAAGCAGCCTCTCAGGAGGCTACCAAACCCCTCCTCCCCAGCCCCGCCTCCTCCACCCCAGCTCTGGGACTGCCAGCAGGAGAGGGAGGGGGAGGGAAATGGAGCTGCTAGCTGGGCTTTGCCTGGCTAAAGCTGGAGATGGGGTGGAATGGATCCCCCTCACCTTGTGCCCAGCCAGGCTGGGATATTGTGGGGAGCCAGGCCAGGCCCATAAGAAGAGGGGGCTCCATGCCACCCCACTTTCCCAGCTCCAGCCAGACATGGTACTGCTGCTGTCAAGAGGCCTGGTGCAGTGAAGGGAGCCCTCACTCACCCCTCAGGCCTCACAAAAATGTAACTTGTGTAAGTGGGTTTAAACATGCATAACTTTTCTCCCAAGAGGAAACTGTTGTCCAGGGCTCCTACAGACACAGGAGTCCACTGGCTCACTTTACTTAGCTGTGAAGTAAGTGGGATAAATGTGCTGACACATCTTACCGACACAGGGTGGTGTAGGTAAATTAATCCTGGGTCTTTCAAGTTAATTGTGAGTCAATCCAGGGGCAAGTGTCAGGTTGTATGCTCTTGTTGGCCACCTACTGGCAAAAGAGCAGCAATGTGGCTTGGAAGGGTTATGTGTATAAATGACTGTGCCACTTGTATTTTGATCTGGATTAAAGCCCAAGACGATCAAGACCACCTCAAATGAGAAACCTGTTTACATCCTAATTGTCTCAGTCATCAAGAATCAGTCATGGCTGATCAGCATCACTAATTCTATCTGTGTATTTAAGACATTAATTTAGCAGAAAAAAAATAGTTAGAATTTTGAAATGCAAAATCATTGTACAGAGCTTTCCTCTTATTTGTGATAATCAGGGTCTGAGTTTCAAATGCATCCTCAGCTTTTATTTATTTTTTTATAAAAGGAAACAGAATATTTCATTGTTTGCCAACAACCACAGTCCATTAGCTGAATATCTAAATTCTGTTCCTTGAAGCTATGATTTCATGAAAAAATAAAGTTATTTATAAATGTGTCCCTCAAAATGTATGTAAAATTAAGGCTTTAAAAATGTTTAAAGTATTACATCCGACTTCAGCCTAACAGTACAGACATTGGGCCAAATTCACCAAAGTCCTAAGCAGACACTGGACTCTGATAGTCAGTAATGGTATGTCAAACCGTGCCACAGTTTCCAGCCATGGACTTCAAATGTTGATCATCATTAAGATTTATCACATTCTTGTGAATTTGATTTCTCTCACATCAAACAATCACCATGTTCACCGCAACTTGACTTAATAACTTCTTTTATAACGGTATTTTTACTACACAAGAAAACATATCTGTAACAGTTTTATTTTCCACAAAAATCACAAAGACAATCAGTTTGAATGAAAGTGGTGATCTATCTGGCATTGGCCCAGAATTAATTTCCTCATCAACATTTTGCTTTGTAAATACTCCATCATGCTTATAATTAAGCAGCTTGAGTCAAGAAAATCCTAGTTCATGAATTTATTCATGGTTCCAAGTTCTATTATCTGCCTATTCACATTCTTCATGTTTTGCAAGTTTTGTTGTTTGTTCTTTATTTCCTAGGCTTCATTGAACCACTGAGTATTCATGGAAATGTTTGTGAATCCTAATATATTCATGGATTGTAATTGTAATTATAATTATTTAACCATCCATTTCTTATTTGCTACCTTTTACGCTCTTATTTAATATATTTCAGTAATCCTATCAGGGAGCAGAAACAATACCATGTGAGCCAGCCAAAAATGGTGACTAGAAAAACAGCATAGAATAAATAGTTTTGCAATTGTGTTGCATCAAATACTTTCAAGATGAATAATTCAAACATTTTTATTCAAATGCAGTCACAGGAATAAAGCCTTTAGGAACTGTGAAACATCCAGTAAAGGTCATTACATTCTTTCTGAATACTGAAAATCCATTTCTGCATACAGATCTCGGGAAGGAATCAGGTCACTTCCAGCAGATCTTGGATGACAAATTCCAAGTAAAAAATTTTAAAATATCCAGGAAGTTAATTGTCCTCCACATGGTACCTTTGTTTGAGAGTATGGCATGGTTTCTTCATTGAAGTTCTAGTATGCAGGGCCAGAGCACTGGACTGAAAGTCAATAAACTTGGCTCCTATCCCAAGTTCTGCTGGATGACTTTAGGCAGTGACTTCACCTCCATGCCTCAAGTTCTCATCATCTGGGGCTTATGCTATGGACATCCTTTACAAAGCACTGATAAAAGGTGCTATGCATTTTTATTTCTTTTCCCAGTGTCCTAGGCAGAAGAGCTATTGAGCCACCAGAAGAGGAGGGAAAAAATGCTGATATTGATCCAGGAATAGGAACTTTCTTTAACCATGATCAGATTGGAAGAGGTAAATGTCCTGGAGATTTATACTTTGTCTCCCAAGGTTTTCTCACTTGAGAAAGATAACACTCTCCCTGCTTCCTACATTTTCAGCCACCAGGAGCACTGGAGACCCTCCAGCCCCTATGAATGCTGAGCCCGCTGCAATGCTGGAAGAAGACAGAGACCATATCTACCATGCCCACAATGAGGCAGAGGGAGGGAAAGTTCCAATAGAGGAAATGATACTATTGCCTGATATGGTCAATGTCCTAGAAGAAGATAGAGACCATCTCTACCATGACAACAGGGAGATGTAACCCTATCTAATCCCACCAATAATAAAGGAATGGAGCATTGTCTAAATTTCCCCATCTTCTTTTTATGCTGCTGTGTTTTCTTGGCCACTTCCATTTCCTTCTCTTCCACCTGAAGTATCTTTGGTCTTCACCAGAACTGTGTGACAATTTTTGGTACATAATCACCAAAAATGCAGTTTGAATGGGAACCAAATTTAGGTAAACATCAGGAATTACCTGCTGCACCCTCCCCCCCCGCCCCAAATGGAGAAGGGGGTTTCAAAATTGAATTTTTTAAATGTAAAACGATTTCATTTTGAAATTTTACCAAATGAAATGTCATGATTTTTCACTTCGAAACAGCATCTTCAATTGAACATTGACCTAAATTATTTAAAAAAAAAAAAAGAAAAGAAAAGACTTAACAAGAGAGTTATATGGTCCCAAACTAAAACAAAATGTTTCATTCATTTTTGGGGTGACTTGATTTTTTTTCACTTTTCTTTTTTTAAAAAGTTATTTTAAAAGTTCTGTAGTTGAGCTACAGAAGTGGAAAAGTCTGATCTTTGTCAGCAATTATGGCTATGATTTAGAGTGGGTGGCTGCTTTGAGCTCTTCTCTGAGCTACGTTGGTCAGGGGCAGTTGCTGGGATTGGCTGTTTGGTATCCTTGAGCAAGATGATAATCATGTGAATTTTGCAGTTTATGGAATATCAGAACTGTGAAGTATTTGTCAGTTTCCTGGATGTCACCGTTTTGGACAGCTCCAGTCATGTGACTACTACCCCTGCATGGAGTGATGAGGCATTTGCTGTCTCACAGCTCTAGTCAAGGAGCTGTTCCTGGAGATCATTCTGGCTGCTGTCATCCTTCCTGCACCTGTGTGCTGATTCAGGGTTTCAGAACGACTGAAGCCGCAGCATTTATGAAAACAGCACACACCCACAGCAAAAGCTTGGAATCTGGAGATCCAGGACACCATCCCCTCACTTCATGCTTCTGGGAAGGGCATTCTCTCATGTAACACCAATTTTACACTGAGGTCTCATCTTCTGCTTGAAAAATAATCCTCATCCAGGGTTGACTGAGGCTTGGGGAGGGCTTCCTCACTTACAGACTATAGCTCTGTGAATTATGAATGGTCAGTTCAGTGACTGAACTGAAAAATAATAATAATAGTAATAATAATAAAAGCTTGGCTCAGTCCAAAATGGATTTTTTCCAGCATAACAAAACAAACAATATATTTTTCCCAGTTGACCCAAATCTTTTCAGATTTGATTTAAAAACAAACATGTTATACTTTATTTTTTATTCCATTTTCACTAATGTCAAATAAAAAAAATACCACTATGAAATAAAAGAACTGAAACATTTTGTTTTGAAAATAGTGAAACAAAAATATTTGATATTTTCTAGATCCCCTTTCATGTTTTTCAGCTGAAAACATTCACCAAATTCACAAAGAGTTTTGGTCTTCCCAAACTGCACACACTGCACTGAAGAAATTTTGCCCTGCCTGCCTCCAAAGGTGCTTACTCCTGTGATGTGGAATGGCAGGCAAGAGAAAGGTACAGATTATCATTCAGTCTGCTCATGTGATGAGTCTGGCCCCAGCTGGGGATGATCGTTACAAGTTCTACCTGGAAATAATCAAAGTCTAGGTTAAGTCATCCCCAATGGCTGCAGGTTGAGACTCCAGTTACTTTATGCTTTATGTGCACTTTTACACATGATCTGGGGGTGGAGAGGCAGCAATTTAATTAGATGGCTCCGAGAGCTGCTCTAATTAAAACGCTGCAGTGTCTCATGTATCAATGTGCCTGCACTTCAAAATGGCAGCAAAGGCACTTGAAGTAAAGCTCATTAGATGAGTTTTAGTTCAAGTGCCTCCATTGCCATTTTGAAATACAAGGCCACAGATACATGAGACGTGGGAGGCTGCTGGAATGCAGTAATTGCCAGTGATTTTCCTTAACCACCACCTTGTCTCAACCCTCAGCTTGGTATCTTGGACTCAGACTGATACCTGGCTTGACTGAAGCTCTCTCCCACTCTGATAACCCAATGCCCTAACACAATTCACACTGTCTGCCTGCCTATGCTCTTATCTAATGACTCGGAACTCCTTTTTCCTTCAGGAATCCCAAAGTCTGGCACCCTTGCACAGAGACCTTCAGGAAGGGTTTTATGAGTCTATTATCCATGTGTGGCAGCACACCTGTGGGTACTTGCCACTTTAAGGGCCTGAGCAGGCTATGAGGCAGCCTGCAGGTGACTGCAGAGTCAATCAGACAGCAGCAGGCTGCCTGATTGGAGCAGGGCTATGCAGCCTCAGCATAAAAGCAGGCCCTGAGGAGCAGAGCTAGCAGTTGCTGCTGGAGTCACATCACCTAGCTGGAGCACTGCTGCTCCCAGGAACATTCTGGAGGTCTATGATAGGAACTATGGGGATGGAGGAGGTTCCTAGGGACCCAGTGGGGTCCCAAGTTCTGGGGAAAAGGCTTTGGGCCCAGGGAGGAGTGAGGCCAGTCTTGCAAAAGGGGATTAAAGTTGTGGGCCTACACAAGGGATAGGCAAAAAACCCTGATTAGAACTGGCAGGTGTGAGGCCAGGGGCTCAGGTGAGCCCAGTTAGGGGAAGGGTGTGGCAGAATGCTACCTTTGCATGATTAAAGACTACCCGGCCACCCTGTTTGTTATATGGGATTTCTCTGATATTGCTCTACTCTGTACCCTATTCCAAACCTACTCCTTGTAACCAATACATTTCTCCTTTGTACCTAGCATGGGAGACTTATTGGGAGAGGGGCTAGATTATGCCTTGGGGTCCCCTTCGTTCAGCTGACTGAGGGAGACCACTATTTGTGCTTCAGTCTGAGGGAAGCACCCCAAGTTCTTGGAGTGGGTTGAGTACCCTCAAGGACTACTAGGCCTGTGTTTCCCAGGGATGAGGCCAGACCCTGGGTGGTGGCAGCATTACCCCCAGGTTAGTGGGTGTGCTCCAGGAAGGGGATCAGACAGACGTGGGGGACTCCCAGGGAGGCACTCGAAGCTTGGAAGGTGGTCAAGCGCAGTCAGGTGGGTGGCTCAGGCACAGGAGCACCCCCTACTGGCCCACCACAAAGGGCTACCTTGTACAAGATCTCTGGGGCTCTAGACAAGGCTGAGACAGCTGATGGAGTAATGGTGGGGCCCAGAGGGGACCGCTGTGGAGTAGAAAGGTCACCTGCTGACAGAGTGATGTTCTGAACCGTCAACTGGTCAAAACAAGACGGCCAGGGCCAAGAGGCTGAAGGGCAATTAAGCCCACCACAAAGGGCAGACCAGGGCTGTAGAAAGCTATCCAGCATGCTGACTGGCCTGGAGGCGGGATCAGAGCCTAAAGAGGCTGAAGGTCTCTTCTTTGGGGGATAACATCACATTCAAAAGAGGGTAGGGATCAGCCAGTATGCATGCTTTTATGAAAGAGGCTGAAGCTTAGCCTCTGGATGGGAGGCAACTGATAAGGGGTCAGAGAGAGATGGGCCAGAGGAAGAGTGCAGTTTAAGAGATGGAGGCTGCAATAGAGCGCTGGAGGGAGTAGCCCAGGGAGAACACCAAGGAGCCCTTAGGGGTGAAGAAAGACCAGGGCAGGTACCCCTGCATTGGTCCTGAGGAATTACCTAAAACTACACCCAGCTGGGGAGGATGAGGCTGCCAGTGGCAGGGCAGTCCTCAGGAAATGGCATGCCAGTGCCTCCCTATTGAATAGCAAGTATGTGTGGCACTAGAAAACCTCAGACCCCGCTGCCTTGTGGGTGACCCTGTGGAGGGGAAAGGCTAAGGGAGCACACCCTGACAGAAAAGCAACAGGCTTGGGCATCAGCACAGGAGCCAGGAGGGCCCAAGGTTTGAAGGAGAGTGAGGCCCAGGTATGTCGACAAACACCTGAGGTCTAAGGGGCGTAAAACCCCACGTCCTAAGTGAGGGGGTTAAGTACTGACCCCAGAAAGTGGGTAGAGTGAGAAGGGCTAGGAGCCTAATGAGGGGCAGGAAGCCCAGAATGTATGTCTGAGTTAAGGCCTGAGTGAGGGGGCGTGAGTTGCGGCACCAATGAGGGGGCATGTGGCCACACTAAGTCTCTGGATGCCTGAGGCTGAGTTTGGGCCAGAGGCCAAGTGTGGCCCAGCAATGGGGCCAGGGAAATAATAGTGGTAGTGATTTTAGATGCCACTGGTAAAGGGAAGGTTGGAGCTGTGTATTATGCCCTCAGCATCAGGGCATTAAATAGGCAGCCTCCCATATTTTCCATCTGGCTTAGTTGTGTCAAAGCATGGTGGACAAATTGGGGCGAACTGTCCTAGACAGGTAGGTGAGCTGGTACTGACTGTCCCCTGATGATGAGCATGTTAGCCTGAATGCCCCCAAAGAAAGGGAAGGTCCAAAAGAAAGCCAAAATGGTGGCTCCTTCCCCTATCTTGAGGGTCTTGGATCTAGAGAGCTGGAGCGGGGTTCAGGTAAAATGGGAAAGTGTGCTATGATGTGGCTGTCTTAGCACCTCAGTGACACATTCCCAAGCAATGATGATGGTCAGTTCTCTGGAAAGGTTGCTTTTTAAAAGTATTTCCACAGGACCCATTGCTGAGTGCATCTTTGGATCAGGACCTAGAGCCTGTATTCACAGTCAGATTATGTCTCTCAAACCAAGAGTACACCACAGAATAAAAGGCCAAAGGAATCATATTCAGCACAGGCCCATTCAGATAGTGATCTATGGGCTCCAAGTTGAGCAGAACTAGGCCCTGTCTGACTGACATGTTGGGTGCATCAACACAAGCCTCTTTTAAGCAGGCTTAACCTAAAATCACCACTTTTAAGGTACATTAAAGGTGCATGTCTACATGTGCATACCCTTAATCCATCTTTAAAAAAATGGTGATTTAAGGCCATGTGAGCCTAAATTACATAAAGCAGGTATCAAATTTAGGTGCAAATAGCTAAGGTGCATTAGTGCATGTGTAGACACCCTCATACACCTTAACATGGTGTGTGTCAATGGATACACACCATGTTAATGCACATTAGTGCATCTGAATGTGCTCTAACGTGACAGCTATTTGCATTAATTTAATGCGTCTTAATGCTCATTAGCGCATCCACATGTAGACACATGCCTAAATCACCTTATTGCACCAATCACTATTTCCTGTTTCTAAAATGGAAAGTGGGGCCCCATGAAAGGATCTAGAATTTAAAAAAGAGGGGTGTCCTTTCATGCCTGCAGCCCCTCCCCATCCAACCCCTCATAGCCTCTGGGAGTCCCTTCCCACCTAAACCTCTCCCAAACAGTTTCCCCTAGAATTTTAAAAAGAGGGGTATCATAGCTCCCCAAAATGGGTCAGGGCTGTAACTACCCCCTCTTTGCTCCACAACTCCTCTCAGCTTATAGTTCATAGCTGGCCTCCTTTGTCCTCCATCCTCAGCATACAGAACCAAACAAATGGGGTTTGAAGAGGCCTTTCTTCAGCCACTATCAGAGCCTCTATCTGGGTTGACTAATCTCTCTTATTCACCCATCTCCTAGTCATTCACGCTGGTTGCACCACTAGTTCAGCCTCCTACAGCCTACATCATCTGCTGCAATGAGTAACCCAGAAAAAGGTCACTGGATTAATGCCTCTTCATGCAACTTCTGCAACTCCTTACTGCCTGATTACTGCACAGCACGGTCCAGTTTTAGCTCTGCCCCTCCCCTCCCTGTCTCTTATATGTTATGGGTTTGAATCCCCCTAGGATCAAAGCAAGATGGTACTGGTCCCTAGGTAGCAACACACTTTTATTGGACACACTGGGTAGTGAGCAGAGAACAATTACGGGGAGTAGATGATGTAATAATTGTAGGGACAAGAATAGCTTGAATAGAGGAAAATCAAGGGTTGTTAACACCTAGGGAGTGAACAGATTAGCAGAAATCAAGTTAATAATAATGAACCATAAAGTCAGTTGACTCCCTCAGCTCCACTTGGATAGAAATGTGGCTGTTCCTGTTGGACAGGTTGTTTTAAACTTTCAGTAGAGCAGGAAGCAAAGGGAGTGGGGTTACTTCATACCCCAACTCTCACCATCATACCAGTACCATGTGCTCCTGGATAGGACCCAGCAGCTTTTCCATACCCCAAGGAAGCATTCTCTCACAACACACCACTGTCCATCACTGTTCCTCCTCCAAAGTTTCTTCTCCAGTGATTCCTAATTCAGTTTTCCCTCTTGGAGTTAGATGCAGAAAATCAAGTCAGGGGAAAATCTAGCTCATCTCTGTGTGGTCAGTATCTCTGCAAGCCATAAGGACTGAACTGTGGCCAAAATGTAATGCAGGCAGCCTGCACTAACTGACGCTGCCTGCTCAGCATGGAGAAAACTTCAGGAACTTACAAAAGTTTGCTATCCTTTCCAACCATTAGCCAACACCCCAACAGCTGCCCCCTCCCTCCCAACCCAGTAGCTCCTGCATTTATTATGCAGGCCTATGAGTCTTCTGGTTTTTGTCATGATGTACTTAATAAATCCATTCTGAAATGTGAAACTTATTGCCAGTCTATTAAAGATGTCTTGCTCTCCAGTGCAAAGAGATAAGCTAACTATGAAATAAATGGAGCCTTCTTCTTTAAGCTGGATGGAATCAGAACTATCATGGCTGGCTGTCAGTGATTCAAACCATGTTTTGCCACATTTGCTCTGAGACATCTGATTCCTTTGATGCCAGAGCATTCAGTCTGGCTTTGTGACTTTGGCTTCTTTGGGTCAGAAATCTGGGCCTCCACAGAAACGGAGACTTCAGTTAATAATAATTATTTTAATCATTTTTTTTATTTAAATTAATATTTCTAAAACATGGTGGGTAATAAGCAAAATACCACCTTGCCAGAGAAGCCAGTCACTCTGGGGAGAGGAGGCCATGTGCATTTCAACTTGCCTTGCATTGGCAATTGGCTGTGCACCCCCTGGAAGCACCAGCTGTGAAACTGGAAGTGCCACCAGAAGTGCACTTCTGGTTTCATCGGCGTCATTGGTGATGGGCCACTGGGGGACCCCCCAATCGACGATTGGCCACTGGGGACCCCCCTGCCCCACATCAGTGATCTGGTCCCCCCCAGACTTGGGAGGCACCAATCGCCCATGTTGTCTTATAGTGGTCAGCTGGCTAGCAGGCAGTGATATCAGTCAGAGAGAGGAAGAGCAGAAGAAGGCAGGCTTGGGAGCACATTGTCCCAGGGCTCTAGATTGAACTCCTGCTGCAGATGCCCACAAGCTTTGCTGCTGGTGCTAAGAGCTGAGACATTAGGCTAGGCAGTGAGATATGGGATGGTTAGGCAGGAGGTTCTATACATGTTATAGTCCAGTATAACACGTATGTTCAGTGGGGATGAAGGAAACAGAGATATATGCATGTACATAAGCAAACACAACATGGGTACAAAGACAGATGCAAAATACAAGACACACAGGCACATGCCTGCTACATACATATATAAATATACAAAACTTACACAGACATTGCATGCTCCCCATGTGGACACACACACACTCCACATGCATATTGCTGAAGATACAAACACATATGCATACTACAAATGATCATGTGTACCTCGTACCTAGACACACTCCTATATACACATGTACAAAAAAGCATGCACCCTTTTTGAGACACTCTCCCAAGCCATGATGGCATCTTCTTCCTCATCTGTCATGCTACTGAGCCTTCTGCCTTTTCCAATTACATCCTGATAATATCCTCTTTAATGTGCCCAATCCATAGACGCATCCTGACAAGTGTGCATGTGCAGTTGTCAGTGCCTCAAACCCATTTGAAAAACCTGTTTGAGGCACCACAAATCACATGCAGTGCACGTGCACCCATTCATCGTGCTGCTAATTTGCCTGTGCTGGCC
The DNA here is from genome assembly GCF_000455745.1 of Alligator sinensis. Lineage (NCBI taxonomy): Eukaryota > Metazoa > Chordata > Crocodylia > Alligatoridae > Alligator > Alligator sinensis. The sequence goes on along the minus strand of NW_005843267.1, from coordinate 71,966 downwards.
CCAGTGTCAAAAAAAGCATGGCTAAAAGAGGCATGGCACACACGGCAGCAGCATGAGCTGCCAGAAACCAGAGCCTGGCTGGCCAGAACCATGCTCCAACTGTCAGCCAGGCTCTGAGTAGCTGGCTTGGCAGCGCTGCTGCCCCAGGAGGCCCCCAAGACCCCAGGTAAGGCTGCTGGGGTCAGCACAGGTGCTGGCCACAGCTTCTCCTGCACTATCTGGGTCCCTTTACCGTGTGCCAAAGCATATGTGCAAGCGATGCCTGGGGACAAATAGCAGTGGCACAAACACATACTGCTGCTATTTGTCCCATAGGAAACATGCACCCCTACACATGTGTGCTTGTCAGGATGTGCCCTGTTAGTGCACGTGCCATCACAAAGGCACCACACTCATTTTGAATTAGTGAGGCCATACACCTGGTGGAGGACAAGGTCACGTCTCCAGTTCCCTTTATACTCAGATATGAGCTAAGGATTCCAGCAGCCCTCAGGCATGGGTCAACAGGGGAAAGACTCAAGAAAAGTGGATTTCCTGGACCTTGTGAACCTCTTCAATCCACAAGTGACACTATTCAGACATTAACAGGGGTAAATCTGGAGGAAGCCACTTGGTAAGTCTCCCAGCCATCTGGGGAGGCTATTAAGATGAGGGACTTGGTTTGGATCTATATGCCCAGAGTACAGGTGGGCAGGGCTCACTCAGAAATAATGTGAAGAAGCAAATTGGTATGGGGATATGGGAGAGGGTCAGCAGAAACGCTCAGGGTTTCCCTAAGGAAGTACCCAGGAGAAAGAATTGCAAAATGGTTGTCCCATAAACAGAGTATGCAGTTGTAGAAACTGAAACTGGGGCCGGAGAGAGCCTGGTAACAAAAGGCCAGTATATGATCCCCTATGTGGTCCCAGACAACCCATTAGACCTGAAGTAAAGAAAGGAAGTGTTCAAAAAAGCTTGTAGGTATTAGTGCACGTGGGGAACTTCTCTGGACATAGTGCCCTGGATTTACTCCTTCTTTCCTGATGGTGAAACTTCCTATTTGGATACCAGAGAGAAGGGTAGTGCCAGGGTCCCATCCTATTCTGGGCATACCAACAAAGGGCTTGTGACAGACTGTGATATTTTTCTGTAATATTTCCATGCAAACAGTGCGTGTCTTAATTTTCTCAGATTTGACTGTATGACGTTATTCACTAAGAAAGAATGGGTTAACTTTGTTATGGACTAGACCTGGGAGTTCTCCTTTAAAGGAAAAAAGACAGTTTTTTCTCCTTTAAAGGAATGTAACCCTACCCACAGTGCTACCCACGGTCATGTCCAGATTCAGGGTCCTGGGGTGTCAAATAGCCTCGGTCAACTGTGATGGCCAGAACCAGAGGGATTAATAAGCAATAAATATGTGCTTCTTGGAGGCATTTAGTATTTTGCCTAAACAGGTAATATTAGCTAATATAAAGCTTGTAAGTTCGTAACCCGCAAATGTAACTTGTCTGTCATAAGTTTAACCAAAATGATAAATTAACTGTTCATGGAACTGACTGGGCCCATAGGCAAAGCTGTAGCTGCAAGGTTAGCTGACCTAATGGTTTTTTGCTCAGGGTTCAGCCTTGATGATAAAACTGGATCTAACTGCCTGGCATACCCAACACATTCCAGGAAAGCACGTCCCAAGAAAGCATATTCAGAGAAACCTAAAAGGGGTTGGGCTTACGTGCAGCAATGTCAATTTCAAACCTAAAGGTGCTGCATTGTAATTTGCTTATCGGATAAACTCGAGTCTAGGTAGTAACCTTTTATGATAATTTTTTACACCTTTTAATCCCATAGGGTAACAGCTATAGGACAAGATTGTGAGTGGCTCTAAAGCCAACAGATTAGCATAAGACTAGGTATAAAAAGCATGTGCATCAGGTGACCAGCAGGAAAGAGGGAACAGAACCATCATTTCTGTTCCACACCCGGACCCCAGACTCCCGGTGTGAGTGAGGATCGGATCCTGATCAAGGGAGCTTCCCCGGTAATCCCTCCGACAGCATTGATCGGGGACGCCTGACTTCACTGGAATCACTTGACACGTACCTGGCATTGAGGGACTATCGGTAAGTTGCCAACCCATGTCTGTCTATCTGTTGTTTTGAACAGCCCAGTGGCTGATACTCTCGCAGTGCTTAGTTGGCCTGCAACAGAACTGATCTATCTATCTGTTATTATCTGTTGTTATTATTTACTATTAGCTCTTTAATACTGCATTATCTGCTTATCGTATTTATCTTTCTGTTAACTGTTGTGTGTGTGTGTGTAAGCTATAATAAATTTGCCTTTACTTCACTCCCAACTTTGCCTCCTTGATCCGAAACTGAACCAAACAGCCCAGTGGCTGATACCCTCACAGCGCCTAGTTTGCCTGTGATAGAATTGATACACTCACAGTGCTCAGCGGGACCGTGACAGTCAACCTCCCAGCCCCAAAGCCTGGGGCCACCTTTCCATGGAGTGCTTTGTTGTGGTTTCCCCACACACTGGAGTACATACAGTCTAACTATTTACACAGTTTATTATTTACAAAACAGTCAACATATGAATGAAGTTAATAGCAGAACACGATATCAATAATTGAACTGTCAAAGGCAGGTATCAATGCACTAAAACACTCTGTACAAATAGAATCAAAGACACCCTCAGTACAACTCCCCAGTTAAAACCTTGAGACTCCAGTGAATTTCAGCTGGAGCACACGGGGTTAACACAAACATCAGCTCTCCTTCACACTGGCAACACAATAACCATGGCTAGTGCTGCTGCTCTCTGCTAGGCCTCTGGGAAGAGAAGCTGTCCTCTGCTCCAGCTGTCTGTGGTAACTGCAAAGAAACACACACTGTCCCCACTCCCCAAAAGCACCTTTCTCTGATTCCCAGACACGGCCCCTTATGCTGATAACTTAAGCAACCCTGGGGTGATCACCCACCCGGCCCCAAGCTCTCAGTTAACTCTCTCCAGAGCCTTCCCACATCAACACCCTGCCCTCCTAGGCAAGTCTATCTTACCACCCTTTTTCCTCCACATGGGTCCCTGGGGTTGAATACCCTCCCCTCTCCTGCCTCAGGAGCCAATCAAAACATGCATATGCTCTTTCTGCAAATTTTCCTGCTCTGCCTTTGCAGGGATCCTGAGCCCTGCTGCAAATCCAGCAGCAGCTGTTATAGGAGCAAATCCTGGACTTTCTCCTTTAAAGGAGAAAAACATGAGAAACCACAGGTTTCTTCTTGCAGGCTGTCAGAGTGCCTGTGAGTAAGCCGGAGGAGGGGTTGTGGGGCAGGGCAGAGGGAGCATAAATGATGGGGGGGACGGGGTGCAGATTGAGGTTGTGGCAGCTGGACCCGTATCCTGGTGAGTGAAGGGGGTAGGGGGAGCTCTGATTTTCCATGATAAGAAAACCAAAATCAAATACCAAAATATAGAGATATTTAACATTTCTTGTATTATAATGATTGAGGCAATTATAGGATTCCGAATTGCTTTAAAATTGTAAATATATCAATAAAACATTGTGTTTAACCAATACCTATACATGTAGTGGTGTTTCATTTTAATTGCTGAAAAATGTGGATTTGGGGTTTTTTAACAAGAGAATTTTGGAATTTTTAGCAGAGAATTTGAGATTTTTAAACAGAGAAAAAGAGGATCCCTGCTCATAAGTCATGCTCCCTAAGCCTCTCGTCATATTTGTTGCTCTGCCCTGGACTCTTTCCAATTTGTCTGCATCCTTCTTGAAGTGTAGGGCCTAAAACTGGGCACAGTACTCCAGGTGAGGTCTCACCAGCGCTGAATAGAAAGAAGGAATCACTTCCCTTGATTTGCAAGTGACACACCTATTAATACATTTCAGTATATGATTGGCCTTTTTTTGCACAGAGTATGCTATTGGCCCATATTCAGTTTATGGTCTATTGTAACTCCCAAGTGCTTCTCTGTAGTACTGCAGCCTAGCCAGTTACTCTCCAGGCTGTGGGCATGTCTACATGTTTCATAGACTTCATAGACATTAGGGCTGGAAGGGACCTTGGAAGATCATCGAGTTCAGCCCCCTGCCCAGGGACACAAAGTCAGCAGGGGTCACAGGATCCCAGCAAGATAAACATCCAAATTTCTCTTGAAGGCGTTCAAAGTAGGTGCTTGAACCACCTCCGATGGCAGGCTATTCCAGACCTTGGGGGCTTGGACAGTAAAGAAGTTCTTCCTTATGTCCAGCCTGAAACGGTCTTGTAGTAGTTTATAACCATTCGAACTTATCATCCCTTGGGGCGCTCTGGTGAACAAACATTCCCCCACATCCTGGTGAACACCCCTTATAAACTTATCGATGGCCATCAGATCACCCCTGAGCCTGCGCTTTTCCAGACTGAAGAGTCCCATAGCTCTCAGCCTGTCGTCGTAAGGTCTGTTTTCTGACCTCTGATCATGCGCGTGGCTCTTCTCTGCACTCTCTCAAGCTTCTCCACATCCTTTTGGAATTGTGGTGCCCAAAACTGGACACAGTACTCCAGCTGCAACCTCACCAAGGCCAAGTACAATGGGAGAATGACGTCCTGGGATTTGCTTGAGAAGCATCTGTGGATACAAGCCAGCATTTTGCTCGCTTTACTAGCCGCAGCATCACCTTGACGGCTCATGTTCATCTTGTGGTCAATCATGACCCACTAATGTGCAGTGGCTACTGCACATTTAATTTAATATTTTTATAATTAAATACTAAGTAAATGCACAGTAAACCAAGTTACTGCACAGTAGCACCAGCCACCACCTTTTTAGTGATGCTACTGTGCAGTAGCCTAATAATACTGTTCAGTCATGAATTAGCACTGTTTGTGCTGTGATACGCTACTGCGCAGTATTGTTAGGCTACTGAGCAGTTAGCATCTCTTGTAGATGCTCCCAGTGTACATGCAATTATTCTGTCCCAACTGCAGGACTTTGCACTTGTCGTTCCTGAATTTTATCTGATTCTTTGAGGATAACTTTTCTACTCTATCCTTGTCATTCTGGATCCTATTCCTACCATCCAGAGTGCCCGCAATTCAATCAGTATTAGTGTCATCCTCAAATTTGCTAAGCACCCACTAAATCCCATTGTCCAAATAATTAATGAAGATGTTGAACAAAATCAGACCCAAAATAGACCCCTACTTGATACCTCTTCCCAGTTAGATATTGAGTCATTAAAGACTTCTCATTGAGTACAAATGATCAACCAGTTATGTATCCAATTTACAGTATTTGGGGGGTATTCTGTATTTCCTTAGCTGGTGAATAAGACCATTATGGTGGACAGTGTAAAACGGTCTTACTATAATTAAGATATCTGACTTCCAGTGCTCTCCCCCATCCAGAGAGTCTGTCACCGCATTACAGAATGAAATCAGGTTGGTCAGGCATGGCTTACTCTTGGTGAACCCATGCCTGCTGTTCCTTTGTTCTCCTCTAGGTCCTTCACAATAGATTTATTGAGGACCTACTCCATGATCTTTCCATGTATTAAGTTCAGACTGACTGGTCTGTAATTCCTCAGATCCTCCTTCTCCTTTTAAAGATGGGAACTATATTTGCCTTTTTCAGTCATCTGGGACCTCATCTGGTCTCTGCCAGCTCTCAAAGATGACTCTGAAATTACCTCAACTAATTCCTTCAGTACCCTAGGTTGCATTCCACTGGACCCTGATGACCTGACACCCTCTCTAAGTAATTCCTAACCAGTTCTTCCACTGCTTTAGACTGTTTGTCTTCCTGTTCCCTCTCTCAGATACCAACCACACTCATCAAAAGTTTAGCTCCCAACTGTAACTCAGAACAATTTTTGTGTGAAAAATGATTTAAAATGTATTTCTACTTAATTAAAATTAACAGAAAGCAATTAGATCTATTAAAAAGCAATTCATAGAACTATTTCTCTCTCAGCATAATGGAATTAAGCTAGAAACATTTACATAACTATTGGGACTTCATAAGAGGTCTCATAAGTGTGAATAGTAAGAGATCATGAAGAACAAAGAAAGCAGAGTAGCCTCACTGGAATAGCCTCTTTTAGGTACCACTCAAACCTTTGTCTGAATACCATCCAGTTCTCTGCCCTTTTGCCCAGCAACCTGAAGGGCATATGGATGCAAAACTTCTATGACTAAACTGTCCTTTTATTTTACTTAGACTATAGCTATTCAGGAAGATCACTTACAGAGACCCTGTCCTGCCACACGGCTGCATTGCTCAACTTGCTCACAGTTTCCAAATTTGCTTGAGTTTGGAACTCAAATTCCTTGAAGTTCATTCTCATTCAAGGGTTCTAGAACCTTGTAGGGATCACTAGGTTCAATAAACACAGGCATACATGAATGAGAGGAGCTAAATAAAAAACGTGAATTGTGGAACAGTAGGCAACTTCTGTGAAATCTTTGTCTCTCTAACTACCCTAACTGAGAGGCCATATCCCAATTTGTAGCATTTGTATATTTCCAAGTAAAGGAGCATCTCTATTACTATAACCTAGGCCAGTGATTCTCAACCAACGTGACATGGCATCCTGGGGTGCCACAAGAACCTTTGATGGGTGCTGCAAAGTGTGAGGAGATAAGCAGAGGTTCATATTTGATCCTGCCTGGCTTTTCCCTTGGCCTCACTGCCCAGTCCCTCTGCAAGGAGGTAAGCATGGTAAGCACAACCAGACTGGGCTGCTGTTCACAATGCCTTACTGTGACTGATGTAAAACAGCTGGGAAACAGGGTGTGGGGCCCTGCTCCTCATGGGTGTGAGAGGACAAGGGGCATTCTGGGGAAGGAGTTGTATTGAAAGGGGAAAATGCTGGCTGCTGGGGGAGGGACTGGATACTGTAGGGCAGGCACTGATCACTGGGAGGTGGGGGCTGGATAATAGGGGTGGAAACTGAATGTTGTGAGGTGGAAAGCTGGATATTGGGGATATGGCCTGACTGCTGACTTAGAGGGGTGGTCAGTATAGACAGGAGGAAGTCACAGGGGGAAATGGTGGTCTGTGGGGGAGGAGCTGGTCAGTGAGGAAAATGGGAATTTTAAACTCTGACAATTGGTAAAAGATCTCTTGCTGCAAAGCGCAGAGTTCATCAGCATGGAAAAGGTGACTTGGGAGCCAAAGGGCCCAAAACTCACCAGGTCAAGCAGTAGGGCTGTGCGAAATTTTGCCCAGCGTTTCATTTTGAAGCTGTTTCAATGTGTTTCGAACTCAAAACAGCAAAATTGAAAAGAAACAAAAGCCTTTGAAACAGCTTAAAAAATGGAACTTTCAAAACATTTTGAGTTTCGAAGCCAGGCTTACTTGGCTTCATAGTTTCATAGTTTCATAGTTTTAGGGTCAGAAGGGACCTAATAGATCTTCTAGCCCGACCCCCCGCCAGGGCGGGAGAACAACAAAAGAACCCTAAACAAAACAAAAAACGGGACTCAAATGAGTCCAGCCAGGTAGGTATCCAGCCTCTTCTTAAAGATCCCCAGGGTAGGGGCCAGCACCACCTCCCTTGGAAGTTGGTTCCAGCTCCTAGCCGCCCTAACTGTGAAGTAGTTTTTCCGGATGTCCAATCTGTACCTCCTCTCCATCAACTTGTGCCCATTACTCCTTGTTATGCCAGCGGGGGCTAGGGGAAACAGCGTCTCCCCCAAACCCTTCTGGTTCCCCCTAGTGAGTTTATAGACGGTCACCAGGTCCCCCCTCAGCCTTCTCTTGTGGAGGCTGAATAGGTTCAGGTCCCGCAGTCTCTCACTGTAGGGTCTGCCCTGTTGTCCCCGGATCATGCGGGTGGCCCTCCTCTGGACCCTCTCCATGTTGTCCACATCCCTCCTGAAATGGGGCGCACAGAACTGGACACAATACTCCAGCTGCGGCCTGACCAGCGTCGCATAGAGGGGGAGGATCACCTCCCTGGCTCTACTCGAGATGCACCTGTGGATGCACGACAAGGTCCGGTTAGCCCTGCCAACCATGACCTCGCATTGTCGGCCCATGTTCATCTTGGAGTCAATAATGACACCAAGATCCCTTTCCGCCTCCGTGCTCTCAAGTAGGGAGTTCCCCATCGTATAAGTGTGCTGCTGGTTCCTACTACCCAAGTGCAGCACCCTGCACTTGTCCGTATTGAAACACATCCTGTTCCTGTTTGCCCACCCCTGTAACCTATCCAGATCCTTCTGCAATCTCTCTCTCCCTGCTAGCGTGCTCACCTCCCCCCAAATTTTGGTGTCATCAGCGAATTTAAACAGGTTGCTTTCCACCCCAACATCAAGATCGCTGATGAAGAAATTGAACAGCGCAGGCCCCAGGACCGAGCCCTGGGGGACTCCACTACCCACCTCCCCCCAAGTCGAATATGATCCATCCACCACCACCCTCTGAGTGCGACCCTTCAGCCAATCTGCAATCCATCTGACCGTGTAGGCATCTATGCCACAGTCGCCTAGTTTATTAATTAGGATGGGGTGAGAGACGGTGTCAAAGGCCTTGCTGAAGTCCAGAAAGACTACATCCACCGCGACACCTGCGTCCATGGCCTTTGTGACCTGATCATAAAAGGCAATCAGGTTGGTCTGACATGATCTCCCCCTAATAAATCCATGCTGATTGCCCCTGAGCATCATTTCTGATGCCGGCCCATCACAAATGTGCTCCTTGATGATCTTCTCAAAGAGTTTCCCCAGGATTGAGGTAAGACTGACGGGCCTATAATTGCCCGGGTCCTCCCTTTTCCCTTTTTTGAAGATGGGGACCACATTAGCTACCTTCCAATCGTCTGGCACCTGGCCCAAGCACCACGATCGCTCGTAGAGCCGTGCCAGGGGCCCTGCAATAACCCCAGCCAGCTCCCTCAGCACCCTGGGGTGGAGAGCATCCGGACCCGCTGACTTGAACGCGTCCAGCCCCTCCAGAAGCTCTCTAACCCGGTCCTCCCCAACCTGAGGTCTGAAGGCGATCCCCTCGCGTCCGGCTTCTATCACAGCAGGGAAGTCCCGGTCCCTGCACAAGAAAACGGAGGTGAAGAATTGGTTAAAGAGGTCCGCTTTATCCTCTGACGCAACCACCAGATTGCCCCGCATATCCTGCAGGGGCCCCACATTACCCGGCGCCTTCTTCATCCTCCCAATATATTTGAAAAAGGACTTTTTGTTATCCTTAATCCTGGACGCTAATCCGAGCTCTATATCCGCCTTGGCCTTCCTAACAGCCCGCCTGCAGGCCCGAGCAGAGGAGGTATACTGCTCGGGCCTGCAGCCTTCAGCGACAGTCCCAGCTGGCAGCAACAGCCTCCTGTCATCTGGCAGGCAGATTGGGGCCCACCCACACCCCTGGGAGGATTGCAGGGCTCTGCCAGACTCCTCCTCAAGGTGCAGGCCCCCAATATGCCTGCCAGGTGACAGGAGGCTGGTGCTGCCACCAGCGCTGGACGCAGCCCACACCCAGTGCCAAAAAGATCAGTGCTGCCACGAGCCACAGCCACCAGCACCAGCCTTCTGTCATCCAGAAGGCAGATCAGGGGCCCAACCACACCCCAGGCAAGGCTGCAGAGGCTGTGCCTCACTGTTCCTGGGGGTGCAGGTCCCCAACCTGCCTGCCAGATGACAGGAGGCTGGTTCTGCCAGCTGGGGCCAGCAGCAGCCAGGGCCGTCCCTGGGGGGCGCGAATCGGGGTGACTGCCTGTAACTTCCCATGCCTTTCTCCTGAGCATCGCGCATTTGGGTTCTTTAAGAATCTCGCCATGGCTTCTTGGGCTGCACAGCCAAGCTAGTGGGAGTGGCCTCAGATCAGATCCCCATGGGTCTTTCCTGCCATGTCTTTGATGATAAGTATTTTCAATTCGGGAGGACGATGTCTGGTCCTGCTCCCTGGGTCCTTTTCCTTGGCCATCCTTGTGACTGCCTCTTCTTGGGGCTCCACCTCCCCTAAACCCTGCCTAACGCCAACCGTGATGTTGCTTGTCGGGGCTGATGTTCAGGCCCTTCCCAGTGCTCAGTCTCTTGGGCCTGTGGTTGTTGGCCACTGGTGTAGCTACTGCCTAGCGTTCTCCATGGCCCCTCTCTGCTCTTCGGTTTACATGGAGCCAGATTCTACCCAGGCTCCTGCCTCCCTTGACGCACGGTTGACCCCCCCCAAGTTTAGTACCAGTTGCCAGTAATTTGGATCAGGGTCCCGTCCTCATCATGTTTGCCACCATCCCAGTCGCTGAGGCTGCCAGCTCTGGTCCATGACAGGTCCACTAGCAGTTCCTTGGGCCCACACTGGCCCCACCGCTTCTCTTCTGGTTCTGGTAAGTTTTCCTCACACACACACCCATTTAAGTTGCCCTGGGGCATCTCATCTTCCACTCCTTCTTTCATGATACACCTTGACAGGAAATCTGCAATGCAGTTAGTCATCCCCAATCGGTATTTCATGCTAAACTTAAATGTCTGTAGCAACAAAGCCATCTCATTATTCGGGGGCTTTCATGCCTAAACTTATTCAACCATTGTAAAGGGGCATGATCGGTCACTAGATTGAGCTCTCGCCCTATTAAGTAATATCTAAAGTAGTTTACAGCCCATTTTATGGCCAGATATTCCCTCTCGATGGTGGAGTACCTGGTTTCCACATCATTTAATTTTCAGCTAGCATAGGCGATTGGGTGTTCCATGCCTCCTTGTTCCTGGCACAGCACTGTGCCTAGGGCCGTCTCGGAGGCATCCTTCTGCAGGGTGAAAGTTTTAGAAAAATCAGGTGTTACAACAACCACCTCACTGCACAAATATCCCTTAACCTGTTCAAAACCCTTTTCCATCTTTGGAGTCCATCTGATAAGCCCTTGTACCTTCCCCCAGATGGCATCCGTTAGGGTCATGGTTTTTTCCGCAAAGCGGGGAATGAACCTCCTATAAGTTTGCTAGCCCTACGAAAGCCTGCATCTGTCGCTTCGTCTGTGGAGGCAGATATCTCCTCATTATATCTATTTTACTAGCTAAAGGGCGTATTCTACCATGCCCTACTCTGAACCCCAAATAATTCATCTCCTGCACTCCGAAGGGGTATTTCTTGTAGCACTGCCCCTATGTGGTATAAATGCTGCTTCCATATTTGTGAGTAAATTACTACATCGTCGATATACGCAGCTGTGTACATCATGTGTGGGGCCAGGACGTGGTTCATCAACCTTTGGAAGGTTGCTGTGGCTCTGTATAGTCCAAAAGGCATTCTCGTAAATTCAAACAATCCCCAAGGGGTGCCAAAGGCCATTTTTGGCGGATCTTTCTCCACTATGTGGATCTGCCAGTATCCCTTTGCCATGTCGATGGTTGAGATATACCAAGCCTGCCCTATCTGTTCTAGCAACTCTTCCACATGTGACATGGGAAAGGCATCGAATCTGGTGACCTCACTGACCTTCTGAAAATCTATGCATATTCTGAGAGTACCATCATTCTTCATCACTATTATCATCGGGCTTCACCAAGGACTGTGAAAGGGCACGATGATCCCTTGAGTTAATATCTTCCGTAGTTCGCCTAGGACCGTCTCACGCCAGTGATGTGGGATAGGCCTCCACCTCTCTCTCCCAATGGTTGCGTTTGGTGTGTGGCTCTCATGTTGTATTTCTTGGGCCTGGCCAGGTTTTTTGCTGAACACCTCACTGAATTTGGCCTCCAATCTCCTCAACTGGTCACGCTGCCGAGTATTAAGCTCAGGCCCATATGCTGGTTGACCTCCAGATTCTTGCCCTTCCGGAGGTTCCCCAGCCTCAGGTCCCAATTTGTCCTGAGGGTCTTCTGAACTCAACAGCCAACCCTCCGGTTCTTGCCACTCCTTCAGTAAGTTGACATGATAGATTTGTTGCTCCTTCTTATGCCCGGGGTGATATACTTCATAATTGACAGGCCCTGCTTGCCACACGATCTCAAACGGGCCTTGCCATTGTGTTAATAGTTTATCGGCTGTAGTGGGCAGTAGCACCAGGACCTTATCCCCGATGCAGAAATTTCTAGTGCAGGTCCCTTTGTCATACTCTTGTTGTTGCTTCTGCTGGGCCTCAGCCAAGTGCTCCTCAGCAAGTTGTCTGGCTTTCGTTAGCTGCTGTATCATTTCTTGTTGGTAGCATTGTACCCCAACTCTGGGTTGTCCTGCGCTTTCCCGTGCCTCTCTGATCCCTTGTAACAGCCCTCGCAGCTTATGGCCATATATCAATTCAAATGGAAACAACCTCAGGGATGCCTATGGGGTGTCTCTCAGTGCAAAGAGGAGGGGTATCAGGATCAAGTCCCACCTCCTTGGCTCACCCTGGGCACATCAGCACAACAGTCATTTAATCATGCCATTCAGGCATTCTACCAGGCCATTAGTTTGTGGGTGGTACACCAAGGTGTGGAGTTGCCATATCCTCAACAGCTGACACATAGCCTGGATAACCCTGGGCATAAAATTCGTCCCCTGATCAGTAACTATTTCTCTTGGGACTCCCACTTGGGACACCCATTTCAACAACTCTTCCGCAATTTGCGGGGCCATTGCTGATCTCAGTGGTATAGCGTCTGGGTAGTGCATAGAATAATCAGTGATCACCAATATATACCGGTCCCCAGCACTACTCTTTGTCAGGGGTCCCACTATATCTAGTGCTATTCTGTTAAAGAGGACCTTGATGAGTGGCATCGGTTGCAGCAGCACCTGTGTGGGTCATCTCTCTTCGACCTTTTGACATTCTGGGCAGGCCTCATAATGGCGTGTGATGTCCTTCCTCATCCTCAGCCAAAAAAACCACTGCCCTATCCAGGACACCGTCTTGTCTGCCCCGAGGTGGCTGCCCATCAGGCTAGCATGCGCCAACCTCCACACCCTCTTATGAAGCCTTCTAGGGACTACTAGCTGCCGGGTCCACTCCCCTCAGACCGGGCACTTTTTTAGTCAGTATAACAGACCCCTATATATCCAAAAATATGCTTCACTTACATCCATCCCAGGTCATACGGTCTCTTCTACCCGAGCAACCTCCGCCTCCTGGATCTTCTGGAGCTCATTGTCTTCTTCTTGGGCCATTCGAAAGTATCCACCCTTGGCTCCCATCCCAAGGCTAACCCACACGTCCTCATCGGACAATGCTAAATCCTCCTCAGCTATCCAGCCTTCCCCGCGGGGACATCTTTTACACCTTATCTCCTCCACACATACTTTCTCTAACACCTTGTAGAGAGGTGGCCAGTCCCTCCCCACGATCATCTGACCATCTAATTGTGGGACCAGTCTGACATGCAGTTTATCCTTGCGACCGGCAATCCTCACTGCCCTGGGCCCCATGCTTTGGAGGGCCCTAAGGAGTGGGGCGGAGTGGCCGTGGCAACTCTGCCCCACCACTGCCAGCTTACTGTCTGGCCATGGGCTGAGTTACTTCTGCACACTCTGTGGGATCCCGAGGTGGCAGGAGGCTGTGCTGTCCTCCACAGGCAACAGCGGCCCCAAGAATAACAGGGCCCTCCCAAGCACCTCAAACCCTGTCCAGGGTTGCATACCCAAGACAGTTCCTTCCCAACCTGTCTGAACACAGCCTTTCCTGGAGCAACAGGAGGCCTGAGGCACCATTATCTCCTAGGCACTGGATCAAGACTACATGGGACTAGTGCTCAGAGTACAGAGCTCCCAGGCCCCATCCATGGCTCTAACAAAGACTCCTTTCCACTATCACCAAGTCCCTCATGCAGCCTGTGCCTAAGTTGCCACATCTATTCAAGGTGGCCATAAGCATATGGTTGGAAATGCTCATGTCATACTACACTTATCAGGTGGCTGGGCACTTTCTGTATCTAGTCAGGACCCCCAGGGTTCATCAGCCCTGAATCCCACCAAGAATTGTCATAATTCCTGCTCTGCATGGGAAAGGTCTGCTCTCTGCGGCCGGGTGATTGGATAGGTAATAATGCAGGGCCTGAAGAAACTGCCATCTTTAGCAGCAAGAACTGAAGCGAGAGGTAGAGGATGAACACAAGGCAAGGCCACATTGGTATAGTTACTCAGGCCTGTATCATTCAGAAATCACACTTGGGACTGCAGAAACAGGGGGAGCCTTCTAAAGGAGTTTGCTCTGACCTGCTAGGAACAAATCAGCAATAGCATAACTACAGCTGGGACACAGGGCAACAACCCTGGGCGAGCGTTCACTCTCCAGCCATCAACAACAGCTTTGCCAGGGCATTACATTTCTCCTTATGCCCCTATGAGACAGGCTGGCCCTTATTTCAGGTCGGCAGTTGCCCAAAGATAAGACCAGACAGTGATTCCATTCCAGGATCCCAAGATACAGACCTGGAGAATTGAGGCCTACACTAAACAGATGGAGAAGCAGCAAAAAAAAGAAACAGACAACATGAGGCTAAAAGACAGCCAGAAAGGACCCACAGCAGCAAGAGACTGCAGGAAAGACCAAGTGCATGAGATGGGAGAACATGCAGCAACGCACACAATGTCCAGCAGCGGAAAGCCACTCCAACTGAGAGAGAGAGAACCACTGTGCAAGACTTTACAACCAGAAGCAGCAGAAATGAAGGAGAACCCCTAGCAAACCAGGAATTGGACCTGGGAAAACCATCTGACCAGACAAGCTTAACGTCACTGTTTTACAGCGGGACCTGGACAGGTTACAGGGGTGGGCAAATGAAAATAGGATGAGATTCAATACTGACAAGTGCAGGGTGCTGCACTTAGGCAGTAGGAACCAGCTGCATACCTATAGGCTGGGGAACTCCCTTCTCAAAAGCATGGTGGCAGAAAGAGATCTTGGAGTCATTACTGACTCCAAGATGAACATGGACCAACAATGCGAGGACACAGTCAGTAGGGCTAACCATACCTTGTCGTGCATCCACATGTAGCAGGGCACTAAGGTGCCTGCTACTGAGAGATCTGGGATAATCCCTCAGGTGCCAGTTGCTGAGGTAACTAGTGGGAAATAATGACCCATACCTGCCTAATCAGCTGATGAGAAGGGGCAGGGCCTGGCTCCTATATAAAGCACAGGCAGGGAGCCAGAGGCAGTTTTCTGCCAGCAACCATAGAGGAAGGAGTTCCCTGAGTAAAGATGCGAGGAGAAGCCTGGTACAGAGCAGCACCTAACACAGCGGGGAGAGATAAAGGGTCTCTGGTAGGAGTGAATGTTGTTATGGCCGGACGGCTTCAGTTTGAGTTATAGCCGGAGGGCTAGTATTTTGTGTTGCTGTTTGTTTATCACCGGTGGCTTGGGTGAGGCTATTAGGGGATGGAGGAGGCCTCATAGGGGACTCACAATAGTGTGGGGACCCCAGCACCAGTGAGGGCGCTGCATACGGGGTACATAAACCCCAGCCCCAGAGAGGGGAAGTTGAGAAGCCCCAGTGTGGGCGTGGTGAGCCCTGGAAAGGAGGCAGTGTGTGAGAAGGCCCGAGAGACGGGCGGTGTAACTGAGAAGGCCTGTGCGGGTGTGGTGAGCCCCAGAGAAGGGCAGCGTTACTACGGAGCCCCAGCGTGGGCGTGGTGAGCCCTGGAGAAGGGGGCATCACTGAGAAGGCCCGAGAGAAGGGCAGCGTTATTGAGAAGGCCCTGAGACAAGGCAGCATTATAGAGAGAGCCCAGAGAGAAGGGCGGCTGTACTGAGAGAGCGAGCCCTGGAGAGAAGGGTGGCGGTGCCGAGAGAGAGAGAGCCCCAGAGAGAAGATGCGGCCGTACTGAGAGAGAGAGCCCCGGAGAGCGGGCGCGGAGAGAGAGAGAGAGAGAGAGAGAGTGAGAGATGGGGCTGCGGAGAGCCCGAGCGCTAGAGAGGGCGCGAAGATAGAGAGAGGGACAGAACAACGTCCATTACATCTGCGAGGCTTGGGGAGTAGTATTGGGGTGGTAGGAGCCACGCATAGCCCATAGGGCTGGGGGTGTACGGAACACCTGGGACAAGAGAACCGTGACCAAGAAGAAGGAAGGCAGCCTCCCCATAAAAAAATTAATAAAATCAAAGATGTGGCGGGCGAGAATCAGAGGGTGCAAGACGACAGCTTGGCACGGTAAAGGAGGTAACGGGGGAGAGCACGGCGACCCTGACGTCCCTCCTGTTACACCACAGATGCATCACAAGCAGGGCCAAGGAGGTGATCCTCCCCCTCTATGCGACACTGGTCAGGCCGCAGCTGGAGTACTATGTCCAGTTCTGGGCGCTGCACTTCAGGAGGGATATGGACAGCATTGAGAGGGTCCAAAGGAAGGCCACTCTCATGATCCAGGGACAGCAGAGCAGACCCTACGAGGAGAGGCTATGGGACCTTAACCTGCTCAGCCTTACCAAAAGAATGCTGAGTGGGGACCTGGTGGCCATCTATAAATTTACTAGGGGGGACCAGCAGGGATTGGGAGAGACCTTGTCCCCCCAAGCACCTCCCGGAGTAACAAGGAATAATGGCCATAAGTTGTTAGAGAGTAGGTTTAGACTAGACATTAGAAGGCACTACTTCACAGTCAGGGTGGCTAGGATCTGGAACCAAATTCCAAGGGAAGTGGTGCTGGCTCCTACCTTGAGGGTCTTTAAGAGGAGGCTTGATGTTTACCTAGTTGGGGTCATTTGAGCTCAGTTTTCTCTCCTGCCCAGGGCAGGGTATTAGACTAGAAGATCTACAAGGTCCCTTCTGACCCTACAGCTATGAATCTATGATCCTTACAAGGACCTTGTTGCCCTCTAAGTTCTATTTTGTTTTGTTACAGCCATGAAATCGAATGTAAAGGCAAAAAGAAGTAATCCAGCCACAGGAAAACCTAGAAAACATTCAATGGAAAATGCCCGACACTGTTCTCCAGGAGGACCCAGAGGGTGGTGGTTGATGATAGCCAATCGTCATGGTGCGCAGTGACCAGTGGGGTTCCTCAAGGCTCTGTCCTAGAGCCTATACTTTTTAACATCTTCATCAATGATGTAGACATTGGTGTCAGAAGCAGGCTCGCCAAGTTCACCGACGACACCAAATTCTGGGGTAAAGCATCCACGCCTGAGGGCAGGAGGGTGATCCAGGCAGATCTTGACAGATTCATGAAGTGGGCAGATGAAAACCTGATGGTGATTAACACCAAAAAATGCAAGGTTCTCCACCTTGGAAGGAAAAACCTGCAGCATCCTTATAGGCTTGGCAGTGCTACACTGGTTAGCACTATGGATGAAAGGGACTTGGGGGTCATGATTGACCACAAGATGAACATGAGCCTTCAGTGTGATACTGTGGCTAGTAAAGCGAGCAAAACGCTGGCTTGCATCCATAGATCCCTCTCAAGCAAATCCTGGGATGTCATTCTCCTGTTGTACTCGGCCTTGGTGAGGCTGCAGCTGGAGTACTCCATCCAGTTTTGAGCTCCACAATTCAAAAAGGATGCGGAGAAGCTTGAAAGATTGCAGAAGAGAGCCACACGCATGATCAGAGGTCAGGACAACAGACTTTATGATGACAGGTTGAGAGCCATGGGACTCTTCAGTTTGGAAAAGCGCAGGCTCAGGGGCGATCTGATAGCCACTTACAAGTATATCAGGGGTGTTCACCAGTATCTGGGGGAACGTATGTTCACCAGAGCATCCCAAAGGATGACAAGATCAAACGGTCACAAACTCTGCTGTGACCAATTCAGGCTGGACATAAGCAAGAACTTCTTTACTGTCCGAGCCCCCAGGGTTTGGTATATGCTGCCACCGGAGGTGGTTCAAGCACCCACTTTGAATGCTTTCAAGACACATTTGGTTGCCTATCTTGCTGGGATCCTATGATCCCTGCTGACTCCCTGCCCCTGGGGCAGAGAGCTGGACTCAATGATCCTCCAGGGTCCCTTCCAGCCCAAATGTCTATGAATCTATGACTATGAGTGCACAGGGGAAATCACACATGAAGAAAATCAGACATGTTTGGATTCCTGCTCCTACGCATGAGCCTAGGAAAATGAGATGTCATGAAAAAAGCACCACTTTTCCCAAGTCATTGGGAAGGATTTAAATAAACTATTGATCAGAGCCAAGGCAAAATGTCTTTCAGGAAGATATTTTTTCTCCATTTGTAGGAACAGGCATGGGGAAGATGGCAAGAGGAGGCACAAGAAACTTCCCCCTGCCCCACTGCCTTTTTTTATTTACACAAAAAGAAATTCAGATGCATGTGTACACTCAAAAAGGAAAATGGAAATACGAGGTGGTCTGGTTGGAAACCCAAGGTACAGGGCCTGACACAGGCTGCTTTATGACACTTGCTCCTTTATGACATATGCCCCTTCATGACGCGTGCGATAACGTTATCATGGAGACTTGTGATGTGGGAGAGGAAAAGGCATTGTCAAGTATTTTTTTCTCATACCTCTACTGGTATCCACCGAGAGAGAGTGTTTAGTCTCACTAGGTTTCCCAGGTGTTTAATTATATTTAATGTTGTCTGTTGATTTGTAGTATTAGTGATTAGGCTTTATAGTTAGTAGCTTAGTTAGTAGGTTAATATTAGATCGTTTATATAGTGTGTAGCTTTATATTAGTTGTGGCAGAAATTAGTTTTTGAGAAATTATTAATATCCCCTCTTGATAAGATACCCCATAGATTATAAGGATAGTGATAGGAATAAAAGAAGAATGGAGAGAAGATGAGGATCCCGCCCAGTTCATGTAAGTGGCTTGCTAGGGGTTCTCCTTCATTTCTGTTGCTCTTGGTTGTGAAGTCTTGCACACTGGTTCTCTCTCTCACCTGTGGCTTTCCGATACAGGACATTGTCTGGCTCTCTGCATGTTCTCCCATCTCATGTGCTTGGGCTGCCTTGCAACCTCTTGCTCTTTAATTTGTGAGTCTCTTCTGACTGTCTTCTAGGGTGTTGCTGTCTTTCTTTTTCCTGCTGCTTCTCCAGGTGTTCAGGGTAGGCCTCTATGCTCCTGGTCTGTAGCTTGGGCACTTGAAATGGAATCACTGTCTAATGGCACTTTGGGCATCTGCCAGCCTGCAATGATGAGCGGGTAGCCTCACAGAGGCGTGAGGAGAAATGTAGTGCCCTGAGTAAAGGTGGTGTTGAGGGTTGGAGAGTGTAACGCTTGCCCAAGGTTGGTGCCTTCTGGCCCTGCTCTAGACATGCTAATGCTGGTTCATTCCTACCTGACCAAACAGCTTTACAAGGCTCCCCGACCTGGGCTTCAGCAAGACCACGAGGGATTTCTGAACAATACAGACCCAAATAACTACCTAAACATTGCCTCCCATGTCCTCATCCTCACCTTCTTTCAGTTTCTGCTGCTGAAGATTTCAGTAGCTTAAGGCCCTACAATATTTCCTCTCAAAGCACCTGGCCACAGAATGAGCAGAGCTTTCCCATGGGGAGCAGGGACTATAATAGTCTTTGGCAGGACCCAGGACTTCAGGGCCAGGCGGTTGCTTGCTAAATAGGGAAGGTGCGCCTCCTGCTTCCTCACAACCTGCAAAAGAGTAAGTCATCCCCACCTGGGGAGACTGGGCCCCAGAGTGCCTTCTGCCAATCATCTCTTGTCTTCCTCCAGTTCCCAGAGCTCCAGGTCTCTGCCAGCAGGCCAGACAAGCCCATCCCTCTAATGCCTCCTGGAAGCCAGATGACTACTCCCTCTGGCTCCAGGAGCAGCTCCCCCTGCCACAAGGCTGGACAAGGGCAATGGGCAGATGTTTGGCACCCGGCAGCAGCAATCAGGTGAGTGTGGCATGACCTGAGCATTTCCAACCATGTGCCTATGGTCTGCTTGTAGAGACGGGGTAGCCAAGACACAGGCTGCATGAGGGGCATGCCGATGGCTGCAAAGAGTCATTGGTAGACCATTGAGCCTGGGATCCCCGTGCATTGGGCACTAGTCCCATGTGGTCTTGGTCCTTTTTCTAGGAGCTAAGGGTGCACCACGCCACCTGTTCCTCCAGGAAAGGCTGTGTTCACACCGGTCGGGCAGGATCCCGCCTGGCCAACCCTGCACAGAGTTGGAGCTGCCTTCCATGGCCCTGTGATTCCTGGGGCCAGTGTGGAGGCTGGCACAGCCTGCCGTCACCTCGGGATCCTATAGAGTGTGCAGAAGGAACCCCAGCCCGTGGCCATGTCAAGGCGCTTAAGGGACTGTCTCTGTTTCTTGGTAGGATGTCAATAATCTCAGTGAATGCCTAAGCATTCAAAGCTGCCGGGCTTTCCTGCTCATCAGGAAATGGGACCAGCGGAGCCAGCAGCTGGCAGAAATGGAGAGAGCCCTTGTCCAGCTGCACGGCCTCAAGAAGCTGGGGGTACTGTGGAGAAAGGTGAAGCCCTAGGGCACAGCCCTGTGCCTCACAATAGCAGATGAACAGACACATCTACTGAGAGGCAGCTTCTGGGGCTCTTGGGCTGTGGGTGCTGGATATGGAAAAACACATACACAAATCTGCCAGCACTGTGGGAGTCTCTGCCCAAATGCGAGGACGTTGTGGGAAACTCCCACATGTCCCTGTGCACTGGAGAAGGGTCTCTGTGTGCAGGATTGTGCCCTCCCCCCGTTACATTCATTGATCGAGAGGTGCATAAGTGTGTCTCACGTGTCCCTGCTTTGGGGTGAGGAGGGGTGGCTGGTGTGTCAGTGGGGATGTGTCCTGTGGGATCGCTTGCAGCTGTCTGCCCTGACTCCTCCTTTGTTCCCTTCCATGTCCCATTGAACCTCCAGCTGTGGATAGAAAAGGAGCAGCAAGTTGCGAAATATTTCCAGGAGCGGGAGTGGGCAGAAGAGGAGGAGCAGCTTCAGCATCAGAGACTGAGGCTCGGGTAAGAGGAGGAGGAAGGTGAAGGGCTTGTTCATAGGACCATGTGGGAGTTCCCTAGACATTACTCTCCACCCCTGGCAGCTTCCCCAGGGAGGGCCTTGTCTGGGACTAAGGCTCTGCTTGGAGCACGAGAGGATGAGCTGTTTGGATGTGTCAGGGTAAGGGTGACGAACCCCTGCAGGGCAGGAAGGAGGCTCCGTGCTATTGCACAGGGAGACCAGAGCCATCCTCCATGGCTGGACAGTGCCAGAACAGCTGTCAGACAGGGGAGCATCCCCGGCACTGGCAGGAAGAGACAGCTGAAGTCAGGCAGTGTCCTGCTCAGCCCAGACTGCTCAGTTAGCAGCCAGCATGGCCACAACGGGGACCACATGGGAATTATTTGTGCCCTCAACCTGGGGAATTCAGCATTGTCCTAACACTAAAACTCTTCTTCCCTTATATTGCAGGTACAGGAATCTGAGGGACCCGCAGTCCTGGCCCGGACCTTCCAAATTCCCCAAATCAAGATTCCCACCCCCTTTAGTTTCCCCCTGTCGTTTAATAAATAATTAAGAATTCAGTCGGGCTCAGGATGTCCTTGCAGCAATGAGGAAGCTAGGGGGTGGAAAGGACACATGTGATGTTGGGCAGCAGGGAGAGTGTAAGGAAAGGAGAAGATGCTGCAGCCTGTGAAGGTCCCAATAAAAGCTTAAGGAAAGGTTGGTTCAGAACTGTTAGTATTCAGTAATAAAAACAATATGGTCACAATAGAAGAGCTCTCCAGTTTTTGCGGGGTGGTCTACGTAGAAGACACTCAAAAAGGCTCACTTTGGCAGGGATGGCCTACGCCAGGGATTGGCAGCCTTGCGACATGTGCCAGAGCATGGCGCGTGAAGCCATTTTACTGGGCACAGGATGAGGGGCAGTGGTGCATTCCCACCCCTCTGGTTCTACTTGATATGTGGAATGAGCTGTCTGCGCTCATCAGAGGATAATTGCAGTCTCTTGCTGAAGTCATAGGCAACTGGAAGGAGGTGCGTGGGGGTGCACTTGCCCCCCCAATGACTGACACTGATGCTGTCAGTAGGGCTGGTTCCCCCCCTGACAGGGCCACCTCCATTGCTGGCTTCTGTGGGATCCCCCCCAGATTCAGGAGGCACCAGTCACCCATGGGTGGACAATCAAACTAACAAAGGCAGAGCCTGAAAAAGGTGTGAAAGCACACACAAGCCTGGGTCCTACCTAGCTTTTGGAGAAACTTGTTACAAATGCTCTGAAGTGAACCACTTTGCAAAAATGTGCAAATCAAAGGGAGAGACACCAAAGTCTGCAAAAGGAGTCAGTACTCTATATGTGGGTGTAATGTCTGCAAAGCAGCACTCACAGACCTTTGATAGCCAGAATGCTTGGTATAGCACAGTCATGATTGCTGGCTTGCCAGTTGCTTTTAAGTTAGATACTGGAACAGAAGCAAACACTATCCCAGCAGATGTAGCAAAGGCTTTGCAAGGCAAAGTACAGGAGACTCTGATTCATGTTACATTGGTTGCTTTTGGCGGTGCACACATCAAACCACAAGGTGCAATCATTGCACACTGCAAATCTGGTGCTAGTTAATCTGATTTAACAGACAATAGTGACCCACCAATACTTGGTAGGGTGGCACGTACCACCTTAGACTTTATCAGATGAGTCCGTGGAATGGCTCTGACAGCACCTACAACCAGGAAGGCCCTTCTGAAACTATACCTGGATGTTTTTGAAGGTTTGGGCTAATTTCCTATTAACTATACCAAAGGCAAAGACATGTTAGAGGCTGACACACTTTCTAGAGCCACAATGCTCACTTCTCCTCCTGAACTTGATCTTTTCCACTCAGAAAAAGCAATTCACAGTCTGACAGAAACAGAGCCACTCAGTGACCAGTTACTTCAGCAGTTACAGGAGCACACAAAGTCTGACAAGGACTTACAAGCCCTTAGAACACAGCATCTTAATGGATGGCTGAGCAGGAAAAAACAAGTCAAAGCTGAAATAAAGCCCTACTGGCCTCTCATAGATCAAATCCAGATTCAGGATGACTTGCCTATGATTGGGCCAAAAATAATCATTCCAAGTGGTGCGAGGACCAGCATGTTGACATTGCTTCACTCGACCCATCAAGGCATACAAAGGTCGAAAGCGCGAGCTCAACAAATCATGCATTGGCCTAAAATGAATGCCCACATTGAGCAATGGATTGTGAATTGTGCACCTTATCAAGAGCTCCAACCCAGTAATTAGAAACACCCCATGATCTCACATGAGATCCCAGACCTGCCTTGGCTAAAACTGGCAGTGGACATTTTTGACCAATGGGGACTATCTCCCTTGATCATAGTCAACTATTACTCCAAGTACCCTGAAGTTTTGCCCCTGCCAGACAAAACAGCTGGCATGGTAGTAGGCAAAATGAAGTCTGTGTTTGCTTGCCATGGCATACCTAAAGAAATTGTCTGTGATCATGTGCCATTTGCAAGTCACACGATGAAACAATTTGCGATTGACTGGGGTATAACTATCACCCATTCTAGCCCAGGGTACCCACAATCCAATGGTCAGGCTGAACGCATGGTTGGCTCTGATCTGTGTCTCTTTACTCAATCTGAGCAACATGCCCATTACCGGACTTGAGTACGCTCCAGCACAGCTTCTAATGGGGAGACTTTTGCGCAGTTCCCTCACTGCTACAATGGCAGTGCTGACTCCTAGACTACCGTTGACTGCCTCCCACAAGTTGTGGAAACTTCAAAGGCGCCAAAAGGAGCACTATGAGTGCACAGCTGCATTCTTGCCACCTCTACGAGCCGGGGAGACACCTCTACGAGAGGGGGAGAAAGTAAGGATACAAACAAATACAGGTGGGACACCAGTGTCCGTCACAGCAAAAAGGGATGAACCGAGTGTGGCGGGCCAGTAGGGGGCGCTCCTGCATTGAGCCGCCCACCTCACTGAGCCCAACCACCTTCCAGGCTCCGAGTGCCCTCCCTGGGGTGCCTCACGTCTGGCCCACCCCTTCCCTGGAGCACACCCGCTAGCCTGGGGTTCCCACTGCCACCATCCAAGGCTCTGGACCCAATTCTGGCTCTGCGCACCTTGGAAAACACAGGCCTGATCATCCAATGGGCACTAGACCTAATACAAGCACTTGGGGCACTTCCAAGTCAGGGGCTTATTAGAAAAAGTCTCCCTTAGTCCACAGACGTAAGGGGCCTCCTTAGCATCATTTAGACCCACCCCTCAATAAGTCTCCCACAACGGTCACAAAGGAGAACTTTATTGATGACAGGGGGTAGGGTGAAAACAGGGTAAAAGGTAGAGCAATATTTGAGGAATATCAGAGGGATCCCATAGAGCAAACCAGCATCTGAGTTACTGTAAGCTAAATATCTAGTTGGATCTCGAGTAGCTTACTCACACGCATCATCCAAATACAAAAAAGCATCACTGGCTACCTGGGTCGGTGAGCGGGGCTTTTCCCTCCCCCGCCCCAGCTGACCAGAGAATCCGCCTCCAAGGCACCAGGCTTTTGTCATGTAGGCAGGGAGGCAGATCCCCCGCCCTGAGGGATTCAACACCAGCCTCTCACGCTGGCAGAGAGATTTCTGGAGTGGGACACAGACGGTGGCCTTTCTGCCACACCGAGCTCCTATGTAGTAACAACCCCCAGCGGTAATGTCTACAGGAGGAACAGAAGACACTTAAGAAAGGATTACTCGTCAGTAACAGCAGGACATGTCAGGGTACCTCAAGAAATGCAGAACAAACTTCAGAAGATGAATCAGACCACCACGAGCAAGAGTTTCATCACATTGCAGAGAATCCACCAGTACCTACACAGGAACCTGATGACACCACGCAAACCAAGAGTGGACATGTGGTAAGATTGCCTGTGAAGTACAAGGACAATAAGAGGATAGAGGTAAAGGCTAGACCCCACCGGTGAGCCAAGAGCTAGCAACCTCTGGTTACATGATCCTGAAATGTTCCAAGTTAAAGTAGCACCTGATGAGCATCCAACTAGTTAAGAGGGAGCTCCCAGAGTAAAGAAGGGAGATGTGGTATATGGAAGATACCTTTAAGAGGCCAGCAGTGGGAGGGCCCAGTCCCCCCTGCCCCCTTGCCCTGTGGGTGCTTTTTGTGGTGGTGAGTAGTTGTAGTTCTCCCTGCAAGCTGTGAGCATGTGAGTTGCTGAATCCTGTTCCTAATAAAGATAAAGCTGTTTACCACCCCACTGGTCTCTGCTGAATGGCGACTTGAGGACAGCACCCCAAAGGTACAGAAGTCTGAGTGAGTACCTGTAACAGGAGGGCGGTCCGGGTCACTGTGTTCTCCCCTGCCGCCTCCTTTACCGTGTCACGTTGCTGACTGGCACCCTCTAATTCTTGCCCGCCACGACTTTGCTCTTATATATTTTATAGGGACGCTTCCCTTCGTCTGCTTGTCCACGATTGTCCTGTTACTTCTAGTTCCTCTACTAGAGTGCATATTCCGTATACTCCAGCCTTATGGGCTATGCGTGGCTCCTACCATCCCTGTACCATGCCCCAAGCCTCACAGATGTGCCAGACGTTGTTAGGTCTCTCTCTCACCGTGCCCTCTCTAGTGCTCGGGCTCTCCGCAGTCCCGTCGCCCTCTCTCAGGGGCCTTCTCAGTAATGCCGCCCTCTCTCAGGGGCCTTCTCAAGCGCTGCCCACTTTGCTGGGGCTCACCACAATGCTGCCCCCTTCTCCGGGGCTCACCACGCCCGCACTGGGGCTTCTCAGCAATGCCCCCTTCTCTGGGGCTTCTCAACTGCCCCTCTCTGGGGCTGGGGTCTATGCACCCCCAATGCTGCACCCTCACTGGGACTGGGGTCCCCACACTGCTGTGAGTCCCCTATGAGGCCTCCTCCAACCCCTAATAGCCTCACCCAAACCACCGGTCACAGTAATAAATAGCAACACAAACACAAGCCCCTGGGCTATAACACAAACAGAAGCCACCTGGCTATAATCATGCTCAAGCCTACCAAGGATCCTTTATCTCTCAGCAGTATCAGACACTGCTCCTTCATCAGGCTTCTCCTCTCTCCCATGGCAGAAAGCTCCTTCCTCCTAGTTGCTGGCAGAGGACTGCCTCTGGCCTCAGCCCCTAGGGTTTATAAGGGAGCCAGGCCCTGCCCCCTTTCAATCAGCTGACCCCTGGCAGGTGATCTCTTGCTGGCTCCAGTTGCCCTGGCAACCAACAGCTGGGCTCCTTATTCACTTACTGCTAGGTCTCTTTCCCCAGCAGTCTCCCCTTTTTAGGAGCAGAGCACCTCCATGCTCTGCGACAGTACCCCGTCCCTCGGACCCAATGGCATAGAGCAAACACTATAGTTGGGCCCATCCCTGGCATTTGGGCTCATGTGAGGAGCCCACAAGTGTCCTGCTGGCCATTCAGTTGCACCAAAACTATGAGCATGCCTGTCCCTCCTCCCCCTTCCTCATCTAGAGTGACAGGGTCCAGGGAGCTGCACGTATTCATCCCATCCCCTTCCTGGGGGCGGGGGTGGGGCCTGAGGCAAGAGCGTCATCAGGAAAGTCCACTCCTAGTGACTGTACTGTGCTGGGTGTCACAACCAAATTAATCAGTGCCCATGTCACTTGCAAGAGATACCATTCAGACCATCATCTGATCAACTAAGGGTTAAAAGGAATCCTTGCAAGAAACTTAAATTTATGCTCACGTCACAACCAAGAAATGAAACTTAGGCTACTAGCACGAAACGAAACTTTAGCCCATGATTCATGATTGGTCAGAGTGAAAGGGGATAGCCCTGCAATAAAACCCTGGCGAAATCTGCTATATAATTGGCGATTCTAACACAAACCAGATGACGCGGCATAAATCAATTGGTTATAACACAAACAAAACCAGCTTGCACTTCCGCCTAAGCGGAGAACTTTGAACACACGTAGACCTGATGAGCTGATCATTCATCAATCTCTCCCCGTCAACGCGATCCCGACGTACCCCAACCCCCCTGCAGGCCCGTCCGGTCGTTCACGGTATTTGTCATACCCGGTCGTTTGTAACCTGAGCTCGAATGTAAACAACGCAAGCCTTCTGCTTGCGTCGCACGTCACTGTCTGGGCAACGTAAGTAAACAATCTCTATAACCAACACGCGTCTGTGCCTGGTTAATTTCACCCCATCCATTAATTACCCGCCTGTCAAGGTAAAAGTTTTACTGCTCCGGTGGGAATCAGAAAGCAGCTGCCGGCGCTGCTCTGATCCCTGACACTGGGGAGCTGAGCTGTATCTGAGCAGGAGGAAGAGGAAACCCCACTGGGGATCATGTGGGGGACTCCTGTAAGCGTCTAAGTAATGGGAGCTTTTTCTCCCTGACAGAAGCAGAGTTGGAGGGTTAGGAGGCCTTTGTAACTCTGGATTTGCAGATGGGGCAGGGCGCATGTGTATTTGCGTGCACATGGGTGTCACTGTGGGGGGGTGGGGTATGGCTGTATGGGTGGATCTATAGGTGTCACTGCTATGTGCAGCAAAGGGCACTGTCTATGTGCTGCACTGGGACCAGGCCCAGCAGTGCCAGGCAGAGGAGACGGCATTGGAGGTAGGTACATGCTGACCCTTGCTCCGGCCTGTTGTTTCCAGGATCCTGTCATTCCTCCCTGCACAGAAAGGGGCTCAGGCCGAGCTGAGCTGTGTATTCCCAGCCCCAGTCACTACCCTGATGTTCTCTGACCCCACAGGTCAGTGATCAGAGAGGGGCTGAGGATCTAGCACCAGGGGCTACTGTTTAACCAGAACCCCCTGGACCAAGGCTGTCACTGTTGTTAACTTCCAACCAGGGCTGTCACTGTGCTTGGTCCACATGAACAATGAAGGAGAATGAGCCCAAAGAGTTCGGTGTCTAAGGTTGTCCCAGGCTAGAAACACCCCCAGGCCAGTCCAAAGGCGCCCATAGCCCCAGCACTCAGCATTTGCCCTTCCTAGTCCCTCGTGTCTTTAGTCATTTCTGTTGTTTAGAGTTAGTTGCTTAGTTTTATAGTTGGTTAATTAATTTGTTCTTTCATTAGTTAGTTTGTTTGTTAGTTAGTTCATTAGTTAGTTCATTAGTTCATTAAATAGCTTGTTCATTCATCAGTTAGTTTGTTAGTTAGTTCATTAGTTAGTTCATTAGTTCATTAAATAGCTTGTTTATTAGTTCATTAAATAGTTAGCTAGTTAGATCGTTTGTTTGTTTGTTAGTTAGTTGGTTCATTAGATCATTAGTTAGGTACTTAGTTATTATCCAGTTCATAATCTAGGCATCGGACGTGAGTATTGGTTGGAGACATGCGTGCTCTTTCTCATTCAGCCATGGGGGCAGCACTGGGGACACTGCACGGGCCCATCACAGGGACTTTTGGGAGATGTGGCAAGTTGTCAGAAGGGGCTCAGGTTGTGCAAGGGCCCAGCACTCTGCCCCATGCCTCATCCCTGCTCTTGGCAGTCAGGCTCCTCTGTCCCTCCTTCAGCTCAGGGGCTGTGTTTGTTTGCAGATGCTCTGGTGGGAGAAGCTGCCCCCCGTGTGCCTACTCTCCAGCAATCTGGGTGAGACCTGGGCAGCACAAGAGGATACAGGGCTGTGTGGCCTCCCCTCCCAGCAGGGTTTGGCTGGCAGGCCAAGCCCATACTGTCCAAGGTCCAATCTGGACAGCCCCAGCTCCGTGTCCCACCCAGCTGTCACCCCTGCTCTTCACCAGCAAGTTCTCTGGGGAAGGGGAACAGGAGTGGCCCCCCTGGACTCCTCACTCTGGGCCAAGTCCTGGCCCTGCAGCCCCTGCCCATGCTCCTGCCCTGGGAGTCTTCCCCCTGGCAATGACCCTGCTCCCCTCTCCTCCCTTGCAAGGTGGGGCCCACACAGGCTCTGGGATCCCCATGCTAAAAGTGGTGCTCAGTCCCACCCAGCCTGATGCTCAGCCCTCATGTCCCCTCAGCACCAGATGCCACCCTGGGCACAGACAGGTGGGCAAGACCAAAACTGCCCCCCCCATTAAGGGGTCTCCATGTATGCCATCTGTGGGTGAAGGCCAGGAGAGGAGGGACCCTGCACCCGGTGAGTTTGGGTCCAGCGTGAGCTGTGGAGGGGCTTGTGCGGTTGCATAGGGAAAGGGCAAGGTCTCTGCATGAGGGCACCCTGCTCTCCCTCCTCAGCCTCCATTCCCAGGAGGCCGAGCTGATCCAGCCAGGACACCCCTCCCCAGCCTTACTGCTCCTCATCCCCTTGCCCCCTGCGACCCACCCCCTGCCAGGGGCATTTGCATCGCAGGCAACCAGCCACTCCCTCCCAGACCTGCTCCCTGGAGGGACTCCCACCTGATCCCCGTGAAGGAAGGCCCTGCCCTGGCACTGCAAGACTCCTGGCAGGTCCCCCCATGGATTGTGTCCCAGAGGGGCTGGTTGCCCTGCGCCCTGGCAGCAGAGTGGGCACAGCTGACACGCGGCCCCTTGTCTTGCCTCAGGGCCAGGAGCAGTGCTGGGGGCAAGTCCAGGCAGCGATGTGAGGAGCCAGACATGGCCACACACACCCCCACTGCAGTAAGTCTTTCTCCTGCCCAGGGAGTGGGATGGATGGATCTGGGCCTCAGGGGTCTCTCACCAGGTGTCCCATGCCCCTCCCAGCCCCATGCAGCACACAAGACCCCGGGAGAGAGTCTTCCTCTCCTGTTACCTCCATAGGCCCTCCAAGAATAAGGGAGGGGGTCGTGGGGTCATCCCCTGATGACAGGGACAGTCCTTCCCAAATCTGAGTGTCTGATGGGACTTGGGATGCTGAGCTGGGAGGTGGGGACTCATCTGAGACAGGTAGTAACAACCAACCCCTGGGTTCCCCAGGGCCCAGGTCTAGGAGCCCTGCCTGGCCTCAGGACTCTGGGGGCTGCCAACCCTGCATCATGGGGAGATGGGAACTTGCTGCTCAAGAGAGTCCATTGCCCCAAATGCTTTTTCTTTCCCCAGGAGGAGAAACCCCGTGGTGAGTACCACCGGCAGCAGGTGAGCAGGTCCCAGACGGGGTGCGGGGCTGTGAGGGAGACCAAGTGGGCTGGGCAATGGCTGCATGGAGCAGTCGACTAGAGAGACAAGCCTGGAGCTGGTCTGGGGGATGGAGGGCAAAGGCAAGGCCAGAGGGACAGACAGGCAGTGGCGTGAGGCCTCTCTAACCTGCACTGTCTCATTTGCTGCAGCTTGAGCTGAAGGTGCTGAGGGCCCGACTGGCGCAACAGGAGCAGGATGCAGCAGGCTTCCTGTCCTAGTATGTGTGGGGCTGGGGAGGGAGCTGGCTGTTCCCATTGTGTGGCACAGGGGTCGGGGCAAAAGCCCAGGACCTTTCTTCTGTGCAAGTCTCTCCTTGGGGAAGGGGTGTTTTGTGTGATGGCGCCATCAGTCTCTCTAAGCCCACAAATGTTTTGTGTCTCCACAGTACTTGGCAAAGGGAGCAGCAGCTCCTGGTGAGTTTACAGGTGGCAGGGGCCAGCAGGGCCATGGGGCAGGAGAGGGAGCAGGCTGAGGCCGAGCTTGGCCAGGCAGGGTAAATCCCAGAGGATGTGAAAGCAGGGAACAGGGTCCTGACACATTGTGTGTGGGGAGAGGTAGGGCCTGAGGGGTGCCTAGGGAGGTAACGCTGTTAGGTGCAAAGGCCCGATACACTTGGTGCAGCCATGGGCATGGTCTGAGGGGCTGGGGTGATTCTCATACAGGCTCAAGTGAAGGACCTGACACCATAATCATGCCCTGGTGCTGGCCCTCAAGGACCAGAGGGAGCAGGGCCAGGCTGTGGAGGACTGCCCCACAGAAGTGAGCCACTCTTCATGCCCCTGCCCCAGCAGGAGGGGGAGTGTGTGTGTGCCTGTGTGTGCACAGGGCAAAGCTGTGCCCCTGCTGTGCCAGGCCCTGCAGTAGAGGGGGCCAGATGTTGCCCTGGCTCTGTGGGTGGAGGGCTTGTGTGTGCTGTGCTGGGTACCATGTGATCTTTGTGGATGTCACACTGTGGGACCAGTGGGGTGATATATCTGTGCTGCACTGACCTCCCCTGCTTCATCGATTGCTGTCCCCTCCACCAGCCTCCCCCCATACTCTGCCAGGTGCCAGCTCTGGGCCAGGGGTTGGATTTTGTCCTCACTGCCATTTTGCTTTTTCATTTGCAACAGCTTCCAGTGGAGGGGATGGTGGAGGAGTGCTGGCCACCCTGGAGGGAGTAAGTGGGGGACAGGGAGGGGAGGGTGAGGTGCATCTCTGCTGGGTAACTAGTGGGCTCTGGGGCAGGCTATGGGGTGTTGCAAGTGGTGCTTTTTGCAGGTAGGGGAATTGTTCCTTCCCTGGTGCTGGAGGGGATGAATTCAGTCCAGGCCATTTCTGACCGGTTCCTTTCTGTGCAATCAGGAGCATTAGCCCCTGCCAGGAGAAGGGGGCAGGGTCCCAGGAAGACACTGGGGCCCAGCCGAAATTGCCCCCTACCACAGAGGCCAGCACTCAGGAAGAGGGTGCCCACCACGAGCACACCAGCACCCAAAACAGGGCCCTCTGCCTGGCCAACTTGGGGTGCCAAGGGGAACCCCTGGCAAGGACAGCGGCGAGCACACAAACAGAGGCTTGCCGCTGTCCAAAAGGAGCAGTACACGGGGAGAGGTATGGTGCATTTCATACCATTAGTTTGTGGGGGCCCAGGGTGTTGCACGCAGCGTTCCAGCTGCAGGGCAGGCTGGAGGTGCTGGGAGCGGGGGTGTTTGCAGCTAGGGAAGTTCTTCCTTCAAAGGGCCTGTTGGGATTGAATTCAGTTCATGATCCATCTCTGACTAGTTGTTTCTTGTGCAGTCAGGAGGGAACGCCCCTCCCAGGGGATTGAGGCAGGGATGCAAGCCAGTATTCCCCTCATCAGGGAGGCCAGCACCAGGCAGAGGGGCCCCAGCATCAGGACACCTCCTCCCAGACAAGGGCCCTCTGCCTGGTTGACGTGGGGTGTGACCCCCTGCACTGCCGGATGGAGGTGAGGACAAAGACTCTTCAAGGTCCAAAAAGGACAGGACAGGGGGAAAGGTATGATGCTTTTCCTAGTTTGTTTTGTTTTTTAAAGAGATGTTTGTGTTTGAAACCAAATCAGCCAGATCCATGAGTCAGCCCAGAACCATAAGTGGCCCTACAGCCAGCAAACATGATGCTTTTCCTAGTGTTAAGTTGTGAGCGTGGGATCAGTGAGGGCGGCTGAGGGAGGGCTGGAGCCAGGAGTCCATTCCTGGTCCTGGGAAGGGTCTCGCAGGTTGGGAGAAGGACGGGTTGAGGGCCAGGAGCCCTGGGTTCCTTCCCAGCTCTGAAGGCCTTGGGAGGGAAGAGGTTGAGTGAAAGGGAAATGACTAGTGTGTCTTCAGTAAGTGCCTTGCCTGCAAATCCCTCCACCGTCCTGGGTGTCTAGGTGGGGCAGGACTGGGGCAGGGGCACTGCAGTCCTGGGCTGTCTGTGCTGGGAGCCATCCCTGTGGTATATGTCCAGACCACAGCCAGGAACCAGACCTAGGCACAGGCAGCACAGACAGAGGAAGGGAGATGGGTCTGGTAGGGTGCCCAGGGCCAGTCCCTGGTACAGAGGCAGTGATGGAGAGAGTGGAGGCCTGGGAATGGGGTGATGGCAGTGGCAGGGGCTTGGGACAAATACAAGGTGACCAGTGCCTCTGCCTCTCACCCCCAGGGCTAACACTGCGGCAGAGGGGAGGAGGAGAAGGGGGGGAGCAGAGAGAAGGTGAATGCCCCACCCCGCCCCCCGCAACCCCCAGCTGGCCCCAGGCCTGAGTGGCTGCCCCTCCACCAGCCCACATGATGATCAGGTGCCCCCTGCCTCCAAGCCAGTCAAGATGACCTGTCCTGCCTCTCTGCCAGGGCCCTAGTGCCCTGTATGGACCGGCTATCTCCTGGGTTGGCTCCTCTGGGCCCAAGAACCCTGTTGCCAGGGGTTCACAGAGCTTCTGGCCCAGGCCAGGCCTGCTGGGGACAGAAAGCCCCACTGAGCCATGTGTGAGAACCACATCCTGCTCCCTGCTGGGGAGACTCTCCTTTACCCCGGGGTTGTTCCCGGAGGTGAGCGGAGGGGCCCCACACTGAGCGTTCCCTGACTCTGCCCTTCTCCCACAGGTTCCAGCTGGCCTGGATCATCCCCTGCTGCTTCACCCACTGGAGGTGAAGACCTGTACTCCTCCTCTCCCCTTCCACCCCTGTCATCCCCTCCCTCTATCCTCCCCTGCCCAATCCGGGATGGGCCCACGGGATGACAGCGCTGGTGCCTCTGACTGTCTAAGCATGTAAGTGGTTTCTCACTCCTTGTAGGTTTCTGCAGCCTCTTCCCTTGTCTCCTTGTTTTGGGCCTGCGCGCTCTGACAGCGGGGCCTAGTAAGTCCTAATGTCAATATTGCCCCCCTATGTCTTGCATGTAATGAACAGTGGGATTGCCAGAGCATTTTTTTTGTTTGAATGGGGATATGTTGTATTTTGAAAAAATACAGTACTTCCTAGGCTGACGTATTAACAAACCACTGATCCTGGAGGACAGGACTGCTGGGAGAGAGGGAGTGTTGCCCAGTGTTTCAGCTCTTCCCGAGTATCCTGGAGAGCTTGAACAAGCACAGAGAGGCTAGGGTGATCCTCTGTCGGTTTTGCTGTCTCCTAATACACACTTTGCTGCATTGGGAGTTTGAGGAAGTCCCAATCTTAGTGGAATGCTGCAACTCAAACCCACAAAACTTTGGCCGAGGCAGTTAGCCCTGCCACTGCCATTCCCTCCCTGCAGACAGGCAGGCATTCATCCCTCAAGTGGGCTGGGAGGGACACTGGGACACCATTTAAGCTGTGGCCAAAGCTTACATTGGAAAGGCTGTGGCTGGAGTGGGAGAAGAGCTTGTGTTTTTCTCTTTTTCTCTTTTACTGAGTATCCTGCTCCAGTTCTGACCTCTCCTCCTGCAAGCACCAACCCCACAAAATCCTTTCCCAAAGCTTAGAGTGATGGGCAAAGTGTCTGTGTGCAGGTAGTCTGCAATATGCTGGCTACTAACAATGGCTACGGGAAGAAAGCTGCACAAAGCAAGCCCACCCAAGTGCTTTACAGAAGGGTCTTCATTGTCCTGATGTGGAAATCACAGGGGATTTCATTCATGCAGGATTTTGGTTCTGCTTTAGTTTTCTCTCTCATAGGCAGAGGCCTGTCTTCCCAAGGCATCCTCACCAGGATCACAACTGTGACGGGATGGAGAGAGGCTTGTCTGCTATCACTGACATCGAGAGCGATGCTGCCTGCAGTTCTGTACTTCTGCTAGGGTCAGCCATGTTGGCAAAGTGGAGAGCGAGTTGCCAGGCTAACAGTTATCCAAGAATAAAGTCATTGATGGTGGAGCATGCAGATGAAGCAAGAATATTTCACTATGGTGGCAGAGGCAGATGTAGGCTGCCGCAGAACAGAAATCTTCAGTCCTCTCCGTTTTCCTTGGCATGGGACTCAGGTTTCCTTCCTATGAAGTACTGTCTGGTTGCTGATGCGCCATTTCATCCCCACATTAAAAGAACATGTGCACAAGCCTCTTGCTTCAATAGCAAGTCCCACTATGATGGGTGAGTGGCAATGGGGACAGACACTAGCAATTACTAGAAGCCCCTAGTCATGGACCTGGACCTCATCACCGACCTGCACTTACAGAGGCAATGACTGTATGATGGTTATTTTGTACTTGCAACTGAGACACGTCCGTGATTAGGTAGCTGCGATTATGGCTGAGCAGGCCTATTTCACATGAACTCTGATGTCCTGTGTGTGGAGGGCACTAGAAAAGGCACCTTAAACAGCCATGTCATGTCACCTGCCTGGGATCCGTCCAAGTCAAGTACTGAGGTTTGCAACCTGGACTGTCCACACCCTGGTGCACAGTACAAACAGTGCCCAACTGGATTGAAGGACAGCACTTGTGCCCAGAGCTGCATCGATTTATTTTCCTGAACAAGCGTGCACAATATGATCTAATCATCACAAAGCAACTGAATGAACCATTGAAGCTGATGACAGGCACTTGCAGATACACTCATGTTCCTTGGCTGTCTCTTCTATTGCATACCCCTACTCCTCATCTTTGAGAAGAGGCTAACTAAAGAGTCTACGAAAAACTGCCTATATTCAATTCACTACCAACTTTTGAGGTACTTGATGACCCCCCTATGCCAAGACTTATGTCGAAGAAGGCCATTTTGGAGTGTGGGAAAAGAACTGAATCGTGAAAAGTTTGATATCAAGGAAAATGGACCCAGTGATGCAAGACACTTGATCTCATTAATACAGTTCTTGTCATGGACCCCACATCTAAACCTCCCGGCTTTGCTTAACTAAGGCAGAGCTGGACTACGTTGAACAAGGTGGACAAGTAGATACTTTGTAAATGGAATTTTATTAAAGACGCCAAGTGAGAGTGTGGTGAGAGCCAAACTGTAGCACATATCATGGAGGAATGTCCTATTTATCCTTTTAATGATTGTGATGAAGACCTGCACCAGGCTGCTGACAATGACTTGCCATGGATATCGTACCTAAAACTGTCGCTGTAGTCTTCCCCCTTAGTGCCATTGCTTAAAGGTTGCTTAGAGCTTGTTCTGCTATTCAGTTGCTGTATCCATCTGAATAAATCACAAAGCAACAAGTGGAAGCCATTGTGCAAGCATCCCTGCTCAAAACCCTGGCTCCTAACAGCCTATATCATAGTGCATGCCTGGCACCTATTGGCCTATATCATAGTACTTTGCAAAGTCTACCTCAGCACAGCTACGGCCAGACCAGTTCAGGACTCCAACTGCCATAACGGTCGCAGCGGAAGCGCTCCCGCTGTGGCCCACTCAGATTCGAACAATCACCAGATTCTGCTGAATCCCTGTCGTCAACTGTTTCGGGTGGGACACGAGGAGAAGACAAGGAGAAGACCAGCCGCAAAGGCTGCTGGATAGATCCTTGTTTGATCCATTCCATCATGTCCATCCATATGGCCACAAAATGGTGTCAGCAAAAGAAGCAACCAAAGAAGAGGTTCAATCTCAAGTGCTTGAAAAACCCTGCTAAGAGACATCACCTCCAGCAGTGCCTCTGAGAGAATCGTGCCAACTGCCCTGATGCTCTTGTCACCACTGATCAGCCGAGGAAGAGCGAGCGCTTCAAGAAAGGCATCCGTGAGGCATGCCAAAAATCTCAAGGCTTCTCCACAAAGAAACTGCAGGGCTGGTTCAGTGAGAACGATTGGGAAATGCTTGCCTTCAAAATGGACAGAACATACAGTGACATCAGCTCCAAACAGAAGTACCTACATTCGTGACCTTCAGTACAGATCATTCATTCAACGGCCCCTGCCACATGGACAGTTTTGCACACATAGGGGAAGAATGGATCTCCCCCTGTGTGTGTGTTAGAAAAAGCCTCCATTGAATAGGTGTGTAATCTGTAACATGGAATAAAAAGAGGAGAATTTATCAGTGCTGCAAATCCTTCTGAAATTTGCTGCGGACTCACATAAGGGCTTCACTGCAGACAAGCTGCTTTGGTTTAGTTTAGCGCATCGTTCTGCCCGTTTACCTAGTCATGGCTTCCCATTTTCCCTGAGGGTTTTTCCCACTCCAACCTAGTCATGGCTTCCCATTTTCCCTGAGGGGTTTTCCCACACCCCTTGCCAGAGAAGGCTGAGCCCTTCCTCAGGCTGCAACTGGCTCAGGTTTCAGATGGCAGATCCCATTCCTATTTCTATGCAGGTACTATCCATGTGGGAGCTTTCACCTCTGAGGTCCAGCTCCCTGGTCTGATTCAGGCAGAGATACCAATAAGTGTGAGCACATGGGGTCCCTCAGTGCTGTGGCACTTGTGGGATCCAAGCCTTCTCTCTTCCCACCTCTTGCCACCAGCTGTGCTCAGCCCCCCCAGCCCCAGCTGCTCCAGCAGGCTGCAGGGAGGCTGTGGGCTGCTCCTGGCAGGCTCCTGCCCTGCAGCTGGCAGAGGAAGCTGAGGGGAGCGGTGTCTGCACTCCCTGCCCTGGCCTCCAGGTTGGGCCCTCAGAGCTGGAGCCCCGGACTGAAACCTCCCCTGGGAGCAAGACACCCGGCCTGGGGTTGGGCATTTTCCCCATGTGCCTCTTTGTCCCCTGGGGGCCTTGTTCTCCCTTGGTGCAGTGAGAAACCCAGGGAGCAGAGCACCATCTGGCTCCAGACCTGGGGGCAGCCAGGGGTTTGTGTGGTGCAGGGTTTGTATATGGGAGCATTAGAGGGGCTGGGATCAGTGTTGACCTCTGTTTGTTCTCCTTGGAACTGAGTTGGTGGAAAGAGCCCAAAGGAGATAGGATCCCTGATACCACTCCAGTGCCAGAGAATCTGCCCACCAAAATTAAACCCCCTTACCTCATTCCCAGTTGGCAGGACGTGAAAGGGATGCAGTCCCAGCCCGGACCTTCCCAATTCCCCAAATCAAGATTCCCTCCCCTTTAGTTTCCCCCTATCGTTTCATAAATAATTTAAAATTCAGTCGGGCTCAGGATGTCCTTGCTGACCATGGTTGGTACCACACGGCAATGAGGAAAAAGGGATGGAAAAGAATACATGTGATGTGGGGGGCAGGGGGTGCGGGTAAAGAAAGGAGGAGATGCTGCAGCCTTGAATAGGTCCCGATAGGCCAGCCACAGGAAAACCTAGACAACATTCAAAGGAAAATGCCCAACACTCTGTTTTCCAGGGCTGCACAGGGGAAATCAGACATGTTTTGATTCCTGCTCCTATGCACGAGCCTAGGAAAATGAGATGTCATGAAAAAAAGCATCACTTTTCCCAAGTCATTGGGAAGGATTTAAATAAACTATTGATCAGATCCAAGGCAAAATGTCTTTCAGGAAGATATTTTTTCTCCATTTGGGGAGACAGGCATGGGGAAGATGGCAAGAGGAGGCACAGGAAACAGAAATATCTCTTCCCCCTGCCCCACTGCCTTTTTTTTTTATTTACACAGAAATAAATTCAGATGCATGTGTACGCTCGAAAAGAAAAATGGAAATCACAGGTTGCCTGGTTAGAAACTCAAGGTACAGGGCCTGACACAGGCTGCTTTAAGGCCCATGCTGCTTTATGACACGTGCCATCATGTTACCATGGAGATTTGTGATGTGGGAGGGGAAAAGGCATTGTCAAGTATTTTTTCTCATACCTCTACTGGTATCCAGAGACTGTGTTTATTTTAGCGAGGTTTCCCAGGTGTTGCGTTCTATTGATTGTTATCTGTCTTTTTCTAGTATTAGTGATTAGGCTTAATAGTTAGTAGCTTAGTTAGTAGGTTAATATTAGTTAGTTTACATAGTTCGTAGCTTTATATTAGTTGTCGTAGAAATTAGTTTTTGAGAAATTATTAATATCCCCGCTTGATAAGATACCCCATAGATTATAAGGATAGTGATAGGAATAAAAGAATGGAGAGAAGACGAAGATCCCGCCCAGTTCGTGTAAGTGGCTTGCTAGGGGTTCTCCTTCATTTCTGTTGCTCTTGGTTGTAGTCTTGCACACTGGTTCTCTCTCCTGTGGCTTTCCAATGCAGGACATTGTCTGGCTCTCTGCATGTTCTCCCATCTCATGTGCTTGGGCTGCCTGCAACCTCTTGCTCTTTAATTTGTGAGTCTCTTCTGACTGTCTTCTAGGGTGTTGCTGTCTTTCTTTTTCCTGCTGCTTCTCCTGGTGTTCAGTGTAGGCCCCTATGCTCCTGGTCTGTAGCTTGGACACTTGAAATGGAATCACTGACTAATGGCACTTTGGGCATCTGCCAGCCTGCAATGATGAGCGGGTAGCCTCGCAGAGGTGTGAGGAGAAATGTAGTGCCCTGAGCAAAGGTGGTGTTGAGGGTTGGAGAGTGTAACACTTGCCCAAGGTTGGTGCCTTCTGGCCCTGCTCTAGACATGCTAATGCCGGTTCATTCCTACCTGACCAAACAGCTTTACAAGGCTCCCCCACCCAGTCTTCTGCAAAACCATGTGGGATTCAATACAGACCCAAATAACTACCTAAACATTGCCTCCCATGTCCTCATCCTCACCCTCACATTCTCCCTTCAGTTCCTGTTGCTGAAGATTTTGGTAGCTTCAGGCCCTACAATATTTCCTCTCAAAGCACCTGGCCACAGAACGAGCAGAGCTTTCCCGTGGGGAGCAGGGACTATAATAGTCTTTGGCAGGACCCAGGACTTCAGGGCCAGGCGGTTGCTTGCTAAATAGGGAAGATACCCCTCCTGGTTCCTCACAACCTGCAAAAGAGTAGGTCATCCCCACCTGGGGAGACTGGGCCCCAGAGTGCCTTCTGCCAATCATCTCTTGTCTTCCTCCAGTTCCCAGAGCTCCAGGTCTCTGCCAGCAGGCCAGACAAGCCCATCCCGCTAACGCCTCCTGGAAGCCGGACGACCACTCCCTCTGGCTCCAGGAACAGCTTCCCCCCGCAAGGCTGGACAAGGGAAATAGGCAGATGTTTGGCACCCGGCAGCAGCAATCAGGTGAGTGTGGCATGACCTGAACATTTCCAACCATGTGCCTATGGTCTGTTTGTAGAGATGGGGTAGCCGAGACACAGGCTGCATGAGGGGCATGCCGATGGCTGCAAAGAGTCATTGGTAGACCATTGAGCCTGGGATCCCCGTGCATTGGGCACTAGTCCCATGTGGTCTTGGTCCTTTTTCTAGGAGCTAAGGGTGCACCACGCCACCTGTTCCTCCAGGAAAGGCTGTGTTCACACCGGTCGGGCAAGATCCCGCCTGGCCAACCCTGCACAGAGTCTGAGCTGCCTTCCATGGCCCTGTGATTCCTGGGGCCACGGGGGCCAGTGTAGAGGCTGACAGCCTGCCATCACCTTGGGATCCCATAGAGTGTGCAGAAGGAACCCCAGCCCGTGGCCATGTCAAGGCACTTAAGGGACTGTCTCTGTTTCTTGGTAGGATGTCAATAATCTCAGTGAATGCCTAAGCATTCAAAGCTGCCGGGCTTTCCTGCTCATCAGGAAATGGGACCAGCGGAGCCAGCAGCTGGCAGAAATGGAGAGAGCCCTTGTCCAGCTGCACGGCCTCAAGAAGCTGGGGGTACTGAGGAGAAAGGTGAAACCCTGGGGCACAGCCCTGTGCCTCACAATGGTAGATGTGTCTGTGCATCTGCTGAGAGGTGGCTTCTGGGGCTCCTGGGCTGTGGGTGCTGGATGTGGAAAAACCATACACAAACCTGCCCGCACTGTGGGAGTCTCTGCCCATATGCGAGGATGTTGTGGGAAACTCCCACATGTCCCTGTGCACTGAAGAAGGGTCTCGGTGTGTAGGATTGTGCCCCCCAGTCACATTCATTGATCGAGAGGTGCATAAGTGTGTCTCACATGTCCCTGCATTGTGGTGAGGAGGGGTGGCTGGCGTGTCAATGGGGATGTGTCCTGTGGGGTCGCTTGCAGCTGTCTGCCCTGACTCCTCCTTTGTTCCCTTCTGTGTCCTGTTGAACCTCCAGCTGTGGATAGAAAAGGAGCAGCAAGTTGACAGCTATTTCCAGGAGCGGGAGCGGGAGTGGGCAGAAGAGGAGGAGCGGCTTCAACGTCAGAAAATGAGGCTCAGGTAAGAGGAGGAGGAAGGTGAAGGGCTTGTGCATAGGACCATGTGGGAGTTCCCTGGACATTACCCTCCACCCCTGGCAGCTTCCCCAGGGAAGGCCTTGTCTGGGTCTGAGGCTCCGCTTGGAGCACGAGAGGATGAGCTTTCTGGGCACGTCAAGATGAGGGTGTCAAGCCCCTGCAGGGCAGGAAGGAGGCTCCGTGCTTTTGCACAGGGGACCAGAGTCGTCCCCCATGGCTGGACAGTGCCAGAACAGCTGTGGGACGGGGGAGCATCCCCAGCACTGGCAGGAAGGGACAGCTGAAGTCAGGCAGCATCCTGCTCAGCCCAGACTGCTCAGTTAGCAGCCAGCATAGCCACACACAGGAGTTATTTGTGCCCTCAACCTGGGGAATTCAGCGTTGTCCTAACATTAAACCTCTTCTTCCATTATCTTGTAGGGACAGGAATCAGAGAGACCCGCAGTCCCGACCCAGACCTTCCCAATTCCCCAAATCAAGATTCCCTCCCCTTTAGTTTCCCCCTGTCGTTTCATAGTTTAATAAATAATTAAAAATTCAGTGGGGCTCAGGATGTCCTTGCTGACCACAGTTGGTACCACACGGCAATGAGGAACAAGGGGTGGAAAAGGATACATGTGATGTTGTTGGGGGAAGGAGGGGGTGTGGGTAAGGAAAGGAGGAGATGCTGCAGCCTGAGGGGTCCCAATAGAGGCTTGAGGAAAGATTGGTTTAAAACTGTTTGTATTCAGTAATAAAAACAATATGGTCACAATAGAAGAGCACTCCAGTTTTTGCTGGGCAGTGTACCTAGAAGACACTCAAAAAGGCTTAATTTGCCAGGGATGGCCTACGCCAGGGATCGGCAACCCTGCGACGTGTGCCAGAGCATGGCATGTGAAGCCATTTTACGCAGCACAGGATGGAGGGGGCAATGGTGCATTCCCACCCCTCCGGCTTTACTTGATATGTGGAATGAGCTGTCTACGCTCACCGGGGTATCGGTGCAATCTCTTGCTGAAGTCACTGCTTTTGTGCTGCTCCAGAGCCCAGAGGGTGAGTGCAGCCACAGCTCATCACTATTGTCCCTTCGCCAAGATGTGTCGTGCAGGAGGAAGTGGGAGGTGCTTGCCCGGCCAAACGTGCTTGCGGCCCTTGCTTTCCCTCAAGGAAAAATCTCCTTCCTTTTCTTCTCTCCCCGCTATAAGATCAGAAGCACTTTACACCAGGATTTGGCTCCTTCTCATTCCCAGTCCTATTCCTCTTGCTAGGGAAGGGCTTGCACACAAAATCCCAGCTGCATTCCCCCCCCGAGCAACTAAGCACCGTGCATGACCCAGGGATGTTTGATTTTAAACCTTTGAGGAAGTTTCCTCCTGATGTCGTTAGATTCAGTTAAACTCTGGAAATACCCACGTCATGAGAGAAATGCTGAGCTTGTATTACACTACAGAGAAGGTGCATCCCTGAGGCCTGGCTGCCTGGTGGACTCTGAGGCTGGGATCTGGGCATTTCACTTCCAAGCCCTGATTCCAGTTTGGGCAAAGCCAGAAGTGACCAGACATTTCTTTCACATGGGGCATGCCAGGAGGCCAGTGTGGAATGGCTGAGATGGGGAACTGGGGTCTCTGTGTCATCCCTGATGAGCATATGCCTGCTACTTCAAGATCAGCAACCTTGTGGGAAAAGTCCTAGCCTCAGAGCACAGAGAAGAATGACGTGCAGACTCAGGTGACATCGTTTGTATCGAAATCCTGTCTAGAATCAGAGATAAACCTGACTCTGCTGAGCCAACGCGGCAGGTCCCAGGGAGCAGAACACCTGGCACAACATTCTCTGTGATGAGGGCATGGTCATTAGAAGGGGCATTTACTAGGGTGGCCTAATTTAGTTGTGTGACTTCACCTCCCTCCTCCTCTGGCCCAGGAGCAGACCTGCCAGACCTGCCCCAGAGGTATTAGGCATCCACACCTGCCATGCCTCGATGTCTTACTTGTTGAAAACATATATTGTGGGGAGGCTGCCTTATGTCTGTGGCCTAGGGTTGAGGCCTAAGTATACGGCTCCACCATCCCGTGTCCCGTCTCCACCCTCTGATCTTCATAGCACCTGGTGGGTCAATGAATAAGGCCTCCAAGAAATGGGGCCTGATGCAACAAACATTTTATGTATGTGAGTTAGTATTTTAATAGAGTTTAATATTGCCTGATCTTTATCCTTTGTTCTGGTTTACTTACCTGTATCCTGAGTGTAGGGAGGTAAAGGAGTGTACATATGTTGCATATAGATCCATGTTTTGTGTATGTGTGTGTATATATATATATATATATATATTTATATTCCTTCCTATATTTTATTGCATTAATAAATATATATATAGTTAAATTCACAGAGTGTCCTGGCTTGACTCTATAGGGGAAGGTGGGAAACTGTGTGCAGCCAGCAGTTTCATCCCCCAGTGCACCTGCCCTGCTAACCTTTGCCTTCACTTGGAGAGGGGAGTACATAACCACGTACTGCCCAGGATATCCATGTATGTGTTACCCAGGACACCCTCACGTGTGCAGAGACTCCCAGAATGTGGGCTCCTTACTGTGTCTGTGTCTGTGTCTGTGTCTGTGTGTGTGTGTGTGTGCGTGTGCGTGCATGTGCTTGTGTTTATATGCATCCAGCACCCAAACCCAATAACCCCATAAGCCACCTCTCACCAGATGCACAAACACATCTACCACTTGAGAGCACAGGGCCGTGCCCCAGGACTTCAACTTCCTCTGCAGTACCCCCAGCTTCTCGATGCCATGAAACCAGACAAGGGCCTTTTCCAGATCCTCGACCTGCTGTTTCCGCTGGTCCCATTTATGGACTGGGAGGTAAGCCCAGCGCCTTTGAATTTTTAAGCAGTCATCGATACTGCTGACATCCTGCCAGGAAAAAGAGCACAGTCCATTAAGGACCTTGAGATAGCCATGGGCTGCGGATCTCTCTGCACACACTGTGGGATCCCAAGGTGATGGGAGGCTGTGCCATCCTCCATACAGTCAACAGCTACCTCAGAAATCACAGGGCCCTGCCAGGCAGCTCAAACTCTGTGCAGGGTTGCCTATCCTGTCTGAACACACCCTTTCCTGGAGCAACAGGAGGCCTGAGGCACCAATAGCTTCTAGGCACTGGAACAAGATATG
Organism: Alligator sinensis; assembly: GCF_000455745.1. NCBI lineage: Eukaryota > Metazoa > Chordata > Crocodylia > Alligatoridae > Alligator > Alligator sinensis. The sequence continues at coordinate 28,349 of NW_005843267.1, read as the reverse complement.
AGAGTAGTGCTCAGAGCACAGGGCTCCCAGGCCCCATCCATGGCTCTGCCAATGACTCCTTTCAGCCATCAGGAAGTCCCTCATGCAAACAGCTGCACCAGGCTCCACAGCTCCGGCATCAGCTCCATGCTGGCAGCAACTGCACGGACACCACAGGGTGGGCTGTGCTGCCCTGATGTCTGCCCCAAGGTGCGCACACAGTCACCACCAGCACGGAGCTGATGCCAGAGCTGTGGAGCCCAGCACAGCTGTTTGCAGCCTGCCTACTGCTTGCTGCAGCTGCCCAGAGCCTGGGCTGGCTGCAAACAGCTGTGCTGGGCTCCAAAGCCCTGCTATCACCTCCGTGCTGGGAGTGAAAAGACCAGGGTTGCACTGCCTCAGACCCCTCCCACAGCCCGCTCCGACGTGTGGTGCACGCACTGGTACAGAGCTGATGCCAGGACTCTGGTCACCTGGCACAGCTGTTTGGACGCTCCCGGCTGCAGCCACCCTGGTTTTGGGTAACCGCTGCCAGCCAGGAACCCGGGCTGCTCCCAGCAGGCAGCTAGAATCCTGCAAGCCCTGCTGGGAGAAGCCTGGGCTCCAGCAGCTACCCAGAGTCAGGGTAGCTGCTGACAGCCACAGAGCCTGGGCTGGGGGGCAGGGGCTTTGGGTGGGGGGGCAAGGGGCACAAGCAGGGCATCCTGCCAAGTACCCCTTGCCCTCATTGTTTTTCTGGCATGCCGGCACTCCAGCACCTTCCAAGGTAGGCATTGTGGTGTTTTTCGGCACTCCGGCCAAAAAAGGTTGCCTACCCCTGTTTTATACCCTTCTGGGCCTGGGCTGACTCAGGCCCACGCAGCAAACACACAGTCAGCAATCCCACACTAATCAGCAATCAACAGTCACTCACCACTCAATCCCAGCTTCTCAGCACACACCCACCAAACAAACAAACAGGCAGCTAAACCAAAGGTCCAGGCAGCTGGATCACTTACCTTTCCTGGGCAGAATCTAGTGCCTGGCCTGACTTCTCTCCTCCTTCCTCCCTCCCCTTGCCTCCAGCAACTGCCTGCAAACTGCTCTCCTGTTGGCAGTCCCTGTTCTCTGGTTCCCTGGTCACAGGCAAGCCCTCTTAGGTCACAAATACTTTTAACTGCCTCTGCTGCCAAAGTTTCCAACCCGGGACTGTCCGGGCATTGGGAGAAGGCAGCTGCATCTGTATTTTGTCACCCAGCTCTATAGCGCAGACTAAATTGGTAATCTGATAGGGCTGCCACCCACCGATGCCCAGTGGCATTTAGTTTGGCACTGGTTAAGATGTAGGCGAGGGAATTGTTGTCCATCTGTAAGGAGTGACCTAGAAATTACCATGCAGAGACCAAGCAAACAGAATGTTATGTGACGAATGCCCATCTGCAATGATAAGGAGGAGACAGTCTTAGATAAAGGAGGCTTGAAAACAAAAGCAGAATCAGAGTACTGGGTTAAAGAGCTCATTAAAATACTAAAAATCACGCCCCTAGGTGGGGAAAAAGTATGCTAATGAAACATACATGTATGTAAATGAGATACATAGCTAAAACACAGGTATAGAGACATGCTCAGTAAAGAACTTCTTGTGTCACTCCTTACAACCAATCAGCAAACAAATACGCTGGTGAGAACTTGAAAACTCCTGTATAAAAGATGCTTAGTGGTAGTGATCTGGTGTGCTTGTTACGTGAAATTATTCCGCTCGCACCTTTTATTGCTAGCAATAAACCTTCTTTATACTTTCACCCCTGGTATCTTTATTGGC
>NW_005843267.1:26074-26478 GCF_000455745.1 Alligator sinensis | reverse complement strand
GCATGATCCCAGACTTGAGCTGGGGCTCAACAGTTTTTGGTGACCCAGATGGGACTGCCTTAGATAAGCTTTGCCCGGACTAACTGACGACCAGACGACCGCTCCTCCTTATCAAATGTCAGGCGCGCCCCGGGATCTCTTTTCCCGGTGAGACTTTTGCTTCAGGGGGAGCTGGATCGCTGAGGCGGCAGTAGCCTAACGGTGCAACGCCATAGAGTGAAAGTACCAGTAACAGGCACCTGGGTGAGAGGGTAGAAAGGGCATAAGGCCTACCGTCAGTACGCCTGCCTGGGATTATCTCTGTAAGTATTCTGTCTGGCCCGAGTCCAAGACCAGTGATTTTTCCCCTGTGAGGACGAGGACTAAGAACAGATCCCTGGATCCCAGGTAAGTCGGACGGTCAG